>NW_024470820.1:0-27500 GCF_017639515.1 Carcharodon carcharias | reverse complement strand
CCTCTACACTGTCCCCATCAAACACTCCCACGACAGGTACAGCACGGGGTTAGATACAGAGTAAAGCTCCCTCTACACTGTCTCCATCAAACATTCCCAGGACAGGTACAGCACGGGGTTAGATACAGAGGAAATCTCCCTCTACACTGTCCCCATTAAACACTCCCAGATCAGGTACTGCACGGTGTTAGATACAGAGTAAATCTCCCTCTACACTGTCCCCATCAAACACTCCCAGGACAGGTACAGCACAGGGTTAGATACAGAGTAAATCTCCCTCTACACTGTCCCCATCAAACACTCCCAGGACAGGTACAGCACGGGGTTAGATACAGAGTAAATCTCCCTCTACACTGTCCCCATCAAACACTCCCACGACAGGTACAGCACGGTGTCAGGTACAGAGTAATGCTCCCTCTACCCTGTCCCCATCAAACACTCCCAGGACAGGTACAACACAGAGTTAGATACAGAGTAAATCTCCCTCTACAGTATCCCCATCAAACACTCCCTGGGCAGGTACAGCACGGGATTAGATACAGAGTAAAGCTCCCTCTATGTCGTCCCCATCAAACACTCCCAGGACAGGTACAGCACAGGGTTCATTAGAGAGTAAAGCACCCTCTATACTGTCCCCCTCAAAAACTCCAAGGACAGGTACAGCACGAGGTTAGATACGGAGTAAAGCACCCTCTACACTGTCCCCATTAAACACTCCCAGGACAGGTACAGCACGGGGTTAGATACAGAGGAAATCTCCCTCTTCACAGTCCCCATCAAACCCAGGACAGGTACAGCACGGGGTTAGATACAGAGTAAAGCTCCCTCTACACCGTCCCCATCAAACCCAGGACAGGTACCGCGCAGGGTTAGATACAGAGTAAAGCTCACTCTACACCATTCCCATCAAACACTCCCAGGACAGGTACAGCACGGGGTTAGATACAGAGTAAATCTCCCTCTACACTGTACCCATCAAACACTCCCAGGACAGGTACAGCACGGGGTTAGATACAGAGTAAAGCTCCCTCCACACTGTCCCCATCAAACACTCCCAGGACAGGTACAGCACAGAGTTAGATACAGAGTAAATCTCCCTCTACACTGTCTCCATCAAACACTCCCAGGACAGGTACAGCACGGGGTTAGATACAGAGTAAATCTCCGTCTACACTGTCCCCATCAAACACTCCCAGGACAGGTACTGCACGGGGTTAGATACAGAGTAAAACTCCCTCTACACTGGCGCCATCAAACCCAGGACAGGTACAGCACGGCGTTGGATACAGAGTAAATCTCCCTCTACACTGTCTCCATCAAACACTCCCAGGACAGGTACAGCACGGGGTTAGATACAGAGTAAATCTCCGTCTACACTGTCCCCATCAAACACTCCCAGCACAGGTACTGCACGGGGTTAGATACAGAGTAAATCTCCCTCTACACTGTCTCCATCAAACACTCCCACGACAGGTACAGCACGGTGTCAGGTACAGAGTAAAGCTCCCTCCACACTGTCCCCATCAAACACTCCCAGGACAGGTACAGCACGGGGTTAGATACAGAGTCAAGATCCCTCTACATCGTCCCCATCAAACACTCCCAGGACAGGTACAGCACGGGGTTCATTAGAGAGAAAAGTACCCTCTACACTGTCCCCATCAAAAACTCCCAGGACAGGTACAGCATGGGGTTAGATACAGAGAAAATCTCCCTCGACACCGTCCCCATCAAACACTCCCAGGCCAGGTACAGCACGGGGTTAGATACAGAGTAAAGCTCCCTCTACACTGTCCCCATCAAACACTCCCAGGACAGGTACAGCACGGGGTTAGATACAGAGTAAAGCTCCCTCTACACTGTCCCCATCAAACACTCCCAGGACAGGTACAGCACGGGGTTAGATACAGAGTAAATCTCCCTCTACACTGTCCCCATCAAACACTCCCAGGACAGGTACAGCACGGGGTTAGATACAGAGTAAATCTCCCTCTACAGTCTCCCCATCAAACACTCCCAGGGCAGGTACAGCACGGGGTTAGATACAGAGTAAAGCTCCCTCTACACTGTCCCCATCAAACACTCCCAGGACAGGTACAGCACGGGGTTAGATACAGAGTAAAGCTCCCTCTACACTGTCCCCATCAAACACTCCCAGGACAGGTACAGCACGGGGTTAGATACAGAGTAAATCTCCCTCTACAGTCTCCCCATCAAGCACTCCCAGGGCAGGTACAGCACGGGGTTAGATACAGAGTAAATCTCCCTCTACACTGTCCCCATCAAACACTCCCAGGACAGGTACAGCACGGGGTTAGATACAGAGTAAATCTCCCTCTACACTGTCCCCATCAAACACTCCCAGGACAGGTACAGCACGGGGTTAGATACAGAGTAAATCTCCCTCTACACTGTCTCCATCAAACACTCCCAGGACAGGTACAGCACGGGGTTAGATACAGAGTAAAGCTCCCTCTACACTGTCTCCATCAAACACTCCCAGGACAGGTACAGCACGGGGTTAGATACAGAGTAAATCTCTCTCTACACTGTCCCCATCAAGCACTCCCAGGGCTGCTGCAGCACAGAGATAGCTACAGAGTAAAGTTCCCTCTACACTGTCCCCATCAAGCACTGCCAGGACAAGTACAGCACGGGGTTAGATACAGAGTAAAGCTCCCTCTACACTGTCTCCATCAAACAATCCCAGGATAGGTACAGCATGGGGTCAGATACAGATTAATGCTCCCTCTACACCGTCCCTATCAAACACACCCAGGACAGGTAAACACGGGGTTCGGTACAGAGTTAAGTTCCCTCTACACTGGCCCCATCAAATACTCCCAGGACAGGTACAGCATGGAGTTAGATACAGAGAAAATCTCCCTCTACACTGTCCCCATCAAACACTCCCAGGACAGGTACAGCACGGGGTTAGATACAGAGTAAAGCTCCCTCTACACTGTCCCCATCAAACACAACCAGGACAGGTACAGCACGGGGTTAGATACAGAGTAAAGCTCCCTCTACACTGTCCCCATCAAACATTCCCAGGACAGGTACAGCACGGGTTTAGATACAGAGTAAAGCTCCCTCTACACTGTCCCCATCAAACACTCCCAGGACAGGTACAGCACGGGGTTAGATACAGAGCAAATCTCCCTCTACACTGTCCCGATCAAACACTCCCACGACAGGTACTGCACGGGGTTAGATACAGAGTAAATCTCCCTCTACACTGTTCTCATCAAACACTCCCAGGACAGGTACAGCACGGGGTTAGATACAGAGCAAATCTCCCTCTAGACTTTCCCCATCAAACACTCCCAGGACAGGTACAGCACGGGGTTCATTAGAGAGTAAAGTACCCTCTACACTGTCCCCATCAAAAACTCCCAGGACAGGTACAGCACGGGGTTAGATACAGAGAAAATCTCCCTCGACACCGTCCCCATCAAACACTCCCAGGACAGGTACAGCACGGGGTTAGATACAGAGTAAAGATCCCTCTACACTGTCGCCATCAAACACTCCCAGGACAGGTACAGCACGGTGTTAGATACAGAGTAAATCTCCCTCTACACTGTCCCCATCAAACACTCCCAGGACAGGTACAGCACGGGGTTAGATACAGAGTAAAGCTCCCTCTACACCGTCCCCATCAAACACTGCCAGGCCAGGTACAGTGCGGGGTTAGATACCGAATACAGCTCCCTCTACACCGTCCCCATCAAACCCAGCACAGGTACAGCACGGGGTTAGATACAGAGTAAAGCTCCCTCTACACTGTCTCCATCAAACATTCCCAGGACTGGTACAGCATGGGTTAGATACAGAATAAACTCCCTCTACACTGTCCCCATCAAACACTTCCACGACAAGTACAGCACGGGGTTAGATACAGAGTAAATCTCCCTCTACACTGTCCCCATCAAACACTCCCAGGACAGGTACAGCACGGGGTTAGATACAGAGTAAATCTCCCTCTACACTGTCCCCATCAAACAATCCCAGGGCTGCTGCAGCACAGAGATAGCTACAGAGTAAAGTTCCCTCTACACCGTCCCCATCAAACACTCCCAGGACAGGTACAGCACGGGGTTAGATACAGAGTAAAGCTCCCTCTACACCGTCCCCATCAAACACTCCCAGGACAGGTACAGCACGGGGTTAGATACAGAGTAAATCTCCCTCTACACCGTCCCCATCAAACACTCCCAGGACAGGTACAGCACGGGGTTAGATACAGAGTAAATCTCCCTCGACACCGTCCCCATCAAACAATCCCAGGATAGGTACAGCATGGGGTCAGATACAGATTAATGCTCCCTCTACACCGTCCCCATCAAACACTCCCAGGACAGGTAAACACGGGGTTCGGTACAGAGTTAAGTTCCCTCTACAGTGGCCCCATCAAATACTCCCAGGACAGGTACAGCATGGAGTTAGATACAGAGTAAAGCTCCCTCTACACTGTCCCCATCAAACACTCCCAGGACAGGTACAGCACGGGGTTAGATACAGAGTAAATCTCCCTCTACACTGTCCCCATCAAACACTCCCAGGACAGGTACAGCACGGGGTTAGATACAGAGTAAATCTCCCTCTACACTGTCCCCATCAAACACTCCCAGGACAGGTACAGCACGGGGT
Source organism: Carcharodon carcharias (assembly GCF_017639515.1). Lineage (NCBI taxonomy): Eukaryota > Metazoa > Chordata > Chondrichthyes > Lamniformes > Lamnidae > Carcharodon > Carcharodon carcharias. Next base: position 22,847 of record NW_024470820.1, on the reverse strand, counting down.
TAGATACAGAGTAAAGCTCCCTCTAAACTGTCACCATCAAACACTCCCAGGACAGGTACAGCACGGGGTTAGATACAGAGTAAAGCACCCTCTACACCGTCCCCATCAAACACTGCCAGGCCAGGTACAGTGCGGGGTTAGATACCGAATACAGCTCCCTCTATACTGTCCCCATCAAACACTCCAAGGACAGGTACTGCACGGGGCTAGATACAGAGTAAATCTCCCTCTACACTGTCCCCATCAAACACTCCCAGGACAGGTACAGCACGGGGTTAGATACAGAGTAAATCTCCCTATACACTGTCCCCATCAAACACTCCCAGGACAGGTACAGCACGGGGCTAGATACAGAGTAAATCTCCCTCTACACCGTCACCATCAAACACTCCCAGGACAGGTACAGCACGGGGTTAGATACAGAGTAAAGCTCCCTCTACACTGTCCCCATCAAACACTCCCAGGACAAGTACAGCAGAGAGTTAGATACAGAGTAAAGCTCCCTCTACACTGTCCCCATCAAACACTCCCAGGACAGGTACTGCACGGGGTTAGATACAGAGTAAATCTCCCTCTACACTGTCCCCATCAAACACTCCCAGGACAGGTACAGCACGGGGTTAGATAGAGAGTAAATCTCCCTCTACACTGTACCCATCAAACACTCCCAGGACAGGTACAGCACGGGGTTAGATACAGAGTAAAGCTCCCTCTTCACTGTCTCCATCAAACACTCCCAGGACAGGTACAGCACGGTGTTAGATATAGAGTAAATCTCCCTCTACACTGTCCCCATCAAACACTCCCAGGACAGGTACAGCACGGGGTTAGATACAGAATAAAGCTCCCTCTACACTGTCCCCATCAAACACTCCCAGGACAGGTACAGCACGGAGTTAGATACAGAGTAAAGCTCCCTCTACACCGTCCCCATCAAACACTCCCAGGACAGGTACAGCACAGGGTTAGATACAGAATAAAGCTCCCTCTACACTGTCCCCATCAAACACACCCAGGACAGGTACAGCACGGGGTTAGATTGCCTCTCTCCCCAATGACCCACGTCAGGTTCTCTCACTTACGTTTACATGCCTTCCTGTGAGTAAGTGGTTTTTTCTTATTTCTGGTGTAACCCTCTCTGCAGTATTGGCAGTGCTGCCCGTCAGTATGGTGTTGACAGTTGATACAGATGCCCCCACTCTTTTGCCCGGACATCTGATATAAGTGATGGTTAAACCGGCAGCGTCTGGAGTGGAGATTACAGTCACAGGCTGTGCAGAGACCCATGCAACAGTGTTTAGTCAGCAGGGTAATAATCACTCACTGTGTAACAGTAGAGATTCACTGTTTATTCAGCAGGGTAAGGATCACTCACTGTGTAACTGTACAGAGTCACTGTTTATTCAGGGTAAGGGTCACTCACTGTGCAACTGTACAGAGTCAATGTTTATTCAGGGTAAGTATCACTCACTGTGTAACTGTACAGAGTCAGTGTTTATTCAGGATGAGGATCATTCACTGTGTAACTGTACAGAGTCAGTGTTTATTCAGGGTAAGGATCACTCACTGTGTAACTGTACAGAGTCACTGTTTATTCAGGGTAAGGAACACTCACTGTGTAACTGTACAAAGTCACTGTTTATTCAGCAGGGTAAGGATCACTCACTGTGTAACTGTACAGAATCACTATTTATTCAGCAGGATAAGTGTCACTCACTGTGTAACTGTACAGTATCACTGTTTATTCAGGGTAAGGATCACTCACTGTGTAACTGTACAGGGTCACTGTTTATTCAGGGTAAGGATCACTCACTGTGTAACTGTACAGAGTAACTATTTATTCAGCAGGGTAAGGATCACTCACGGTGTAACTGTACAGAGTCACTGTTTATTCAGCAGGGTAAGGATCAGTCACTGTGTAACTGTACAGAGTCACTGTTTATTCAGCAGGGTAAGGATCACTCACTGTGTAACTGTACAGAATCACTGTTTATTCAGCAGGGTAAGGGTCACTCACTGTGTAACTGTACAGAGTCACTGTTTATTCAGCAGGGTAAGTGTCACTCACTGTGTAACTGTGCAGTATCACTGTTTATTCAGGGTAAGGGTCACTCACTGTGTAACTGTACAGAGTCACTGTTTATTCAGGGTAAGGATCACTCACTGTGTAACTGTACAGAGTCACCGTTTATTCAGCAGGGTAAGGATCACTCACTGTGTTACTGTACAGAGTCACTGTTTATACAGGGTTAGGATCACTCACTGTGTAACTGTACAGAATAACTGTTTATTCAGGGTAAGGATCACTCACTGTGTAACTGTTCAGAGTCACTGTTTATTCAGGGTAATGGTCACTCACTGTGTAACTGTACAGAGTCACTGTTTATTCAGGGTAAGGATCACTCACTGTGTAACTGTACAGAGTCACTGTTTATTCAGGGTAAGGATCACTCGCTGTGTAACTGTACAGAGGCACTGTTTATTCAGGGTAAGGATCACTTTCTGTGTAACTGTACAGAATCACTGTTTATTCAGGGTTAGGATCACTCACCGTGTAACTGTACAGAGTCACTGTTTATTCAGGGTAATGGTCACTCACTGTGTAACTTTGCCGAGTTACTGTGTATTCAGGGTATGATCACTCACTGTGTAACTGTACAGAGGCACTGTTTATTCAGGGTAAGGATCACTCACTGTGTAACTGTACAGAGTCACTGCTTATTCAGGGTAAGGGTCACTCACTGTGTAACTGTACAGAGTCACTGTTTATTCAGCAGGGTAAGGATCACTCACTGTGTAACTGTACAGAGTCACTGTTTATTCAGGGTCAGGTTCACTCACTGTGTAACTGTACAGAGTCACTGTTTATTTAGGTTTAGGATCACTGACTGTGTATCTGGACAGAGTCACTGTTTATTCAGGGTAATGGTCACTCACTGTGTAACTGTACAGAGTCACTGTTTATTCAGTGTAAGGGTCACTCACTGTGTAACTGTACAGAGTCACTGTTTATTCAGCAGGGTAAGGATCACTCACTGTGTAACTGTACAGAGTCACTGTTTATTCAGGGTAAGGGTCACTCACTGTGTAACTGTACAGAGTCACTCTTCATTCAGCAGGGTAAGGATCACTCACTGCGTAACTGGACAGAGTCACTGTTTATTCAGGGTAATGGTCACTCACTGTGTAACTGTACAGAGTCACTGTTTATTCAGGTTAAGGATCACTCACTGTGTAACTGCACAGAGTCACTGTTTATTCAGCAGGGTAAGGGTCACTCACTGTGTAAATGTACAGAGGCACTGTTTATACAGGGTATTGATCACTCACTGTGTAACTGTACAGAATCACTGTTTATTCAGGGTTAGGATCACTCACTGTGTAACTGTACAGAGTCACTGTTTATTCGGGGTAATGGTTACTTACTGTGTAACTTTGCCGAGTCACTGTTTATTCAGGGTAAGGATCACTCACTGTGTAACTGTACAGAGTCACTGTTTATTCAGGGTAAGGATCACTCACTGTGTAACTGTACAGAGTCACTGTTTATTCAGGGTAAGGATCACTCACTGTGTAACTGTACAGAGACACTGTTTATTTAGCAGGATAATGATCACTCACTGTGTAACTGTACAGAATCACTGTCTATTCAGGGTAAGGATCACACACTGTGTAACTGTACAGAGTAACTATTTATTCAGCAGGGTAAGGATCACTCACTGTGTAACTGTACAGAGTCACTGCTTATTCAGGGTAAGTGTCACTCACTGTGTAACTGTACAGCGTCATTCTTTATTCAGCAGGGTAAGGATCACTCACTGTGTAAATGTACAGAGTCACTGTTTATTCAGCAGAGTAAGGATCACTGATTGTGCAACTGTACAAAGTCACTGTTTATTCAGGAGGGTGAGGATCACTCACTCTGTAACTGTACTGTGTCACTGTTTATTTAGGGTAAGGATCACTCACTGTGTAACTGTACAGAGTCACTGTTTATTCAGGGTAAGGATCACTCACTGTGTAACTGTACAGAGTCACTGTTTATTCAGGGTAAGGATCACTCACTGTGTAACTGTACTGAGTCACTGTTTATTCAGGGTAAGGATCACTCACTGTGTAACTGTACAGAGTCACTGTTTATTCAGGGTAAGGATCACTCACTGTGTAACTGTACAGAGTCACTGTTTATTTAGCAGGATAATGATCACTCACTGTGTAACTGTACAGAGTCACTGTTTATACAGGGAAAGGATCACAAACTGTTTAACTTTTCAGAGTCACTGTTTATTCAGGGTAAGGATCACTCACTGTGTAACTGTACAGAGTCACTGTTTATTCAGCAGGGTAAGGTTCACTCACTGTGTAACTGTACAGAGTTAATGTTTATTCAGCAGGTTAAGGATCACTCACTGTGTAACTGTACAGAGTCACTGTTTATTCAGGGTAAGGATCACTCACTGTGTAACTGTACAGAGTCACTGTTTATTCAGCCGGATAAGAATCACTCACTGTGTAACTGTAATGAGTCACTGTTTATTCACCAGAGTGAGGATCACTCACTGTGTAAATGTACAGAGTCACTGTTTATTCAGGGTAACGATCACTCACTTTGTAACTGACACAGTCAATGTTAATTCACGGTAAGGATCACTCACTGTGTAACTGTACAGACTCACTGTTTATTCAGCAATGTAAGGATCACTCACTGTGTAACTGTACAGAGTCACTGTTTATTCAGGGTAAGGGTCACTCACTGTGTAACTGTACAGAGTCACTGTTTATTCAGGGTCAGGTTCACTCACTGTGTAACTGTACAGAGTCACTGTTTATTTAGGTTTAAGATCATTCACTGTGTATCTGGACAGAGTCACTGTTTATTCAGGGTAATGGTCACTCACTGTGTAACTGTACAGAGTCACTGTTTATTCAGGGTAAGGGTCACTCACTGTGTAACTGTACAGTGTCACTGTTTATTCAGCAGGGTAAGGATCACTCACTGTGTAACTGTACAGAGTCAGTGTTTATTCAGCAGGGTAAGGATCACTCACTGTGTAACTGTACAGAGTCACTGTTTATTCAGGGTAATGGTCACTCACTGTGTAACTGTACAGAGTCACTGTTTATTCAGGGTAAGGATCACTCACTGTGTAACTGCACAGAGTCACTGTTTATTCAGCAGGGTAAGGGTCACTCACTGTGTAAATGTACAGAGGCACTGTTTATTCAGGGTATTGATCACTCACTGTGTAACTGTACAGAATCACTGTTTATTCAGGGTTAGGATCACTCACTGTGTAACTGTACAGAGTCACTGTTTATTCAGCAGAGTATGGATCACTGATTGTGTAACTGTCCAAAGTCACTGTTTATTCAGCAGGGTGAGGATCACTCACTGTGTAACTGTACTGAGTCACTGTTTATTCAGGGTAAGTATCACTCACTGTGTAACTGTACAGAGTCACTTTTTATTCAGGGTAAGGATCACTCACTGTGTAACTGTACTGAGTCACTGTTTATTCAGGGTAAGGATCACTCACTGTGTAACTGTACAGAGTCACTGTTTATTCAGGGTAAGGATCACTCACTGTGTAACTGTACAGAATCACTGTTTATTCAGGGTAAGTATCACTCACTGTGTAACTGTACAGAGTCACTGTTTATTCAGCAGGGTAAGGATCACTCACTGTGTAACTGTACAGAGTTAATGTTTATTAGCAGGTTAAGGATCACTCACTGTGTAACTGTACAGAGTCACTGTTTATTCAGGGTAAGGATCACTCGCTGTGTAACAGTACAGAGTCACTGTTTATTCAGGGTAAGGATCACTCACTGTGTAACTGTACAGAGTCACTGTTTATTCAGCCGGATAAGAATCACTCACTGTTTAATGTAATGAGTCACTGTTTATTCACCAGAGTGAGGATCATTCACTGTGTAAATGTACAGAGTCACTGTTTATTCAGGGTAACGATCACTCACTTTGTAACTGACACAGTCAATGTTAATTTACGGTAAGGATCACTCACTGTGTAACTGTACAGAATCACTGTATATTCAGGGTAAGGATCACTCACTGTGTAACTGTACAGACTCACTGTTTATTCAGCAGGGTAAGGATCACTCACTGTGTAACTGTACAGAGTCACTGTTTATTCAGGGTAAGGATCACTCACTGTGTAACTGTACAGAGTCACTGTTTATTCAGGGTCAGGTTCACTCACTGTGTAACTGTACAGAGTCACTGTTTATTTAGGTTTAAGATCACTCACTGTGTATCTGGACAGAGTCACTGTTTATTCAGGGTAATGGTCACTCACTGTGTAACTGTACAGAGTCACTGTTTATTCAGGGTAAGGGTCACTCACTGTGTAACTGTGCAGAGTCACCGTTTTTTCAGGTTAAGGTCACTCACTGTGTAACTGGATAGAGTCACTGTTTATTCAGCAGGGTAAGGATGACTCACTGTGGAACTATACAGAGTCATTGTTTATTGAGCAGGGTTAGGATCACTCACTGTGTAACTGTACAGAGTCACTGTTTATTCATCAGGGTAAGGATCAATCACTGTGTAACTGTACAGAGTCACTGTTTTTTCAGGTTAAGGTCACTCACTGTGTAACTGGACAGAGTCACTGTTTATTCAGGTTAAGGGTCACTCACTGTGTAACTGTACAGAGTCACTGTTTATTCAGCAGGGTAAGGGTCACTCACTGTGTAACTGTACAGAGTCACTGTTTATTCAGGGTAAGGATCACTCACGGTGTAACAGTACAGAGTCTCTGTTTATTCATGGTAAGGATCACTCACTGTGTAACTGTACAGAGTCACTGTTTATTTAGGGTAAGGATCACTCACTGTGTTACTGTACAGAGTCAGTGTCTATTCAGGGTGTGGATCACTCACTGTGTAACTGTACAGAGTCACTGTTTATACAGGGAAAGGATCACAAACTGTGTAACTTTTCAGTCACTGTTTATTCAGGGTAAGGATCACTCACTGTGTAACTGTACAGAGTCAATGTTTAGTCAGCAGCTTAAGGATCACTCACTGTGTAAATGTACAAAGTCACTGTTTATTCATCAGGGTAAGGATCACACACTGTGTAACTGTACAGAGTCACTGTTTATTCAGGGTAAGGATCACTCAAAGTGTAACTGTACAGAGTCAATGTTTATTCAGCAGGGTAAGTATCACGCACTGTGTAACTGTACAGAGTCACTGTTTATTCAGGGTAAGGATCACTCACTGTGTAACTGTACAGAGTCACTGTTTATTCAGCCGGATAAGGATCGCTCACTGTGTAACTGTAATGAGTCACTGTTTATTCACCTGAGTGAGGATCACTCACTGTGTAACTGTACAGAGTCACTGCTTATTCAGCGTAAGGATCACTCACTGTGTAACTGTACAGAATCACTGTATATTCAGGGTAAGGATCACTCACTGTGTAACTGTACAGAGTCACTGTTTATTCAGCAAGGTCAGGATCACTCCCTCTGTAACTGTACAGAGTCACTGTTTATTCAGTAGTGTAAGGGTCACTCACTGTCTAACTGTAGATAGTCACTGTTTATTCAGGGTAAGGATCACACAGTGTGTAACTGTACAGAGTCACTGTTTATTCAGGGTAAGGATCACTCACTGTGTAACTGTACAGAGTCACTGTTTATTCAGGGTAAGGATCACTCACTGTGTAACTGTTCAGAGTCACTGTTTATTCAGGGTAATGGTCACTCACTGTGTAACTGTGCAGAGTCACTGTTTATTCAGTGTAAGGATCACTCACTGTGTAACTGTACAGAGTCACTGTTTATTCAGGGTAAGGATCACTCGCTGTGTAACTCTACAGAGTCACTGTTTATTCAGGGTAATGGTCACTCACTGTGTAACTGTACAGAGTCACTATTTATTCAGGGTAAGGATCACTCACTGTGTAACTGCACGGAGTCACTGTTTATTCAGCAGGGTGAGAATCACTCACTGTGTAACTGTACAGAGTTACTGTTTATTCAGGGTAAGGGTCACTCACTGTGTAACTGTACAGAGTCACTCTTCATTCAGCAGGGTAATGATCACTCACTGTGTAACTGGACAGAGTCACTGTTTATTCAGAGTAATGGTCACTCACTGTGTAACTGTACAGAGTCACTGTTTATTCAGGGTAAGGATCACTCACTGTGTAACTGCACAGAGTCACTGTTTATTCAGCAGGGTAAAGGTCACTCACTGTGTAAATGTACAGAGGCACTGTTTATTCAGGGTATTGATCACTCACTGTGTAACTGTACAGAATCACTGTTTATTCAGGGTTAGGATCACTCACTGTGTAACTGTACAGAGTCACTGTTTATTCAGGGTAAGGATCACTCACTGTGTAACTGTACAGAGTCGCTGTTTATTCAGCTGGATAAGAATCACTCACTGTGTAACTGTACAGAGTCATTGTTTATTCAGCAGGGTAAGGATCACTCTCTGTGTAACTGTACAGAGTCACTGTTTATTCAGGGTAAGGATCACTCACTGTGTTACTGTACAGAGTTACTGTTTATTCAGGGTAAGGATCACTCACTGTGTAACTGTACAGAGTCGCTGTTTATTCAGCTGGATAAGAATCACTCACTGTGTAACTGTACAGAGTCATTGTTTATTCAGCAGGGTAAGGATCACTCTCTGTGTAACTGTACAGAGTCACTGTTTATTCAGGGTAAGGATCACTCACTGTGTAACTGTACAGAGTCACTGTTTATTCAGCAGGGTAAGGATCACTCACTGTGTAACTGTACAGAGTCACTGTTTATTCAGGAGGGTGAGGATCACTCACTCTGTAACTGTACTGTGTCACTGTTTATTTAGGGTAAGGATCACTCACTGTGTAACTGTACAGAGTCACTGTTTATTCAGGGTAAGGATCACTCACTGTGTAACTGTACAGAGTCACTGTTTATTCAGGGTAAGGATCACTCACTGTGTAACTGTACTGAGTCACTGTTTATTCAGGGTAAGGATCACTCACTGTGTAACTGTACAGAGTCACTGTTTATTCAGGGTAAGGATCACTCACTGTGTAACTGTACAGAGTCACTGTTTATTTAGCAGGATAATGATCACTCACTGTGTAACTGTACAGAGTCACTGTTTATACAGGGAAAGGATCACAAACTGTTTAACTTTTCAGAGTCACTGTTTATTCAGGGTAAGGATCACTCACTGTGTAACTGTACAGAGTCACTGTTTATTCAGCAGGGTAAGGTTCACTCACTGTGTAACTGTACAGAGTTAATGTTTATTCAGCAGGTTAAGGATCACTCACTGTGTAACTGTACAGAGTCACTGTTTATTCAGGGTAAGGATCACTCGCTGTGTAACAGTACAAAGTCACTGTTTATTCAGGGTAAGGATCACTCACTGTGTAACTGTACAGAGTCACTGTTTATTCAGCCGGATAAGAATCACTCACTGTGTAACTGTAATGAGTCACTGTTTATTCACCAGAGTGAGGATCACTCACTGTGTAAATGTACAGAGTCACTGTTTATTCAGGGTAACGATCACTCACTTTGTAACTGACACAGTCAATGTTAATTCACGGTAAGGATCACTCACTGTGTAACTGTACAGACTCACTGTTTATTCAGCAGTGTAAGGATCACTCACTGTGTAACTGTACAGAGTCACTGTTTATTCAGGGTAAGGGTCACTCACTGTGTAACTGTACAGAGTCACTGTTTATTCAGGGTCAGGTTCACTCACTGTGTAACTGTACAGAGTCACTGTTTATTTAGGTTTAAGATCATTCACTGTGTATCTGGACAGAGTCACTGTTTATTCAGGGTAATGGTCACTCACTGTGTAACTGTACAGAGTCACTGTTTATTCAGGGTAAGGGTCACTCACTGTGTAACTGTACAGTGTCACTGTTTATTCAGCAGGGTAAGGATCACTCACTGTGTAACTGTACAGAGTCAGTGTTTATTCAGCAGGGTAAGGATCACTCACTGTGTAACTGTACAGAGTCACTGTTTATTCAGGGTAATGGTCACTCACTGTGTAACTGTACAGAGTCACTGTTTATTCAGGGTAAGGATCACTCACTGTGTAACTGCACAGAGTCACTGTTTATTCAGCAGGGTAAGGGTCACTCACTGTGTAAATGTACAGAGGCACTGTTTATTCAGGGTATTGATCACTCACTGTGTAACTGTACAGAATCACTGTTTATTCAGGGTTAGGATCACTCACTGTGTAACTGTACAGAGTCACTGTTTATTCAGCAGAGTATGGATCACTGATTGTGTAACTGTCCAAAGTCACTGTTTATTCAGCAGGGTGAGGATCACTCACTGTGTAACTGTACTGAGTCACTGTTTATTCAGGGTAAGTATCACTCACTGTGTAACTGTACAGAGTCACTGTTTATTCAGGGTAAGGATCACTCACTGTGTAACTGTACTGAGTCACTGTTTATTCAGGGTAAGGATCACTCACTGTGTAACTGTACAGAGTCACTGTTTATTCAGGGTAAGGATCACTCACTGTGTAACTGTACAGAGTCACTGTTTATTCAGGGTAAGTATCACTCACTGTGTAACTGTACAGAGTCACTGTTTATTCAGCAGGGTAAGGATCACTCACTGTGTAACTGTACAGAGTTAATGTTTATTAGCAGGTTAAGGATCACTCACTGTGTAACTGTACACAGTCACTGTTTATTCAGGGTAAGGATCACTCGCTGTGTAACAGTACAGAGTCACTGTTTATTCAGGGTAAGGATCACTCACTGTGTAACTGTACAGAGTCACTGTTTATTCAGCCGGATAAGAATCACTCACTGTTTAATGTAATGAGTCACTGTTTATTCACCAGAGTGAGGATCATTCACTGTGTAAATGTACAGAGTCACTGTTTATTCAGGGTAACGATCACTCACTTTGTAACTGACACAGTCAATGTTAATTTACGGTAAGGATCACTCACTGTGTAACTGTACAGAATCACTGTATATTCAGGGTAAGGATCACTCACTGTGTAACTGTACAGACTCACTGTTTATTCAGCAGGGTAAGGATCACTCACTGTGTAACTGTACAGAGTCACTGTTTATTCAGGGTAAGGATCACTCACTGTGTAACTGTACAGAGTCACTGTTTATTCAGGGTAAGGATCACTCACTGTGTAACTGTACTGAGTCACTGTTTATTCAGGGTAAGGATCACTCACTGTGTAACTGTACAGAGTCACTGTTTATTCAGGGTAAGGATCACTCACTGTGTAACTGTACAGAGTCACTGTTTATTTAGCAGGATAATGATCACTCACTGTGTAACTGTACAGAGTCACTGTTTATACAGGGAAAGGATCACAAACTGTTTAACTTTTCAGAGTCACTGTTTATTCAGGGTAAGGATCACTCACTGTGTAACTGTACAGAGTCACTGTTTATTCAGCAGGGTAAGGTTCACTCACTGTGTAACTGTACAGAGTTAATGTTTATTCAGCAGGTTAAGGATCACTCACTGTGTAACTGTACAGAGTCACTGTTTATTCAGGGTAAGGATCACTCACTGTGTAACTGTACAGAGTCACTGTTTATTCAGGGTAAGGATCACTCACTGTGTAACTGTACTGAGTCACTGTTTATTCAGGGTAAGGATCACTCACTGTGTAACTGTACAGAATCACTGTATATTCAGGGTAAGGATCACTCACTGTGTAACTGTACAGAGTCACTGTTTATTCAGGGTAAGGATCACTCACTGTGTAACTGTACAGAGTCACTGTTTATTCAGGGTAAGGATCACTCACTGTGTAACTGTACTGAGTCACTGTTTATTCAGGGTAAGGATCACTCACTGTGTAACTGTACAGAGTCACTGTTTATTCAGGGTAAGGATCACTCACTGTGTAACTGTACAGAGTCACTGTTTATTTAGCAGGATAATGATCACTCACTGTGTAACTGTACAGAGTCACTGTTTATACAGGGAAAGGATCACAAACTGTTTAACTTTTCAGAGTCACTGTTTATTCAGGGTAAGGATCACTCACTGTGTAACTGTACAGAGTCACTGTTTATTCAGCAGGGTAAGGTTCACTCACTGTGTAACTGTACAGAGTTAATGTTTATTCAGCAGGTTAAGGATCACTCACTGTGTAACTGTACAGAGTCACTGTTTATTCAGGGTAAGGATCACTCGCTGTGTAACAGTACAAAGTCACTGTTTATTCAGGGTAAGGATCACTCACTGTGTAACTGTACAGAGTCACTGTTTATTCAGCCGGATAAGAATCACTCACTGTGTAACTGTAATGAGTCACTGTTTATTCACCAGAGTGAGGATCACTCACTGTGTAAATGTACAGAGTCACTGTTTATTCAGGGTAACGATCACTCACTTTGTAACTGACACAGTCAATGTTAATTCACGGTAAGGATCACTCACTGTGTAACTGTACAGACTCACTGTTTATTCAGCAGTGTAAGGATCACTCACTGTGTAACTGTACAGAGTCACTGTTTATTCAGGGTAAGGGTCACTCACTGTGTAACTGTACAGAGTCACTGTTTATTCAGGGTCAGGTTCACTCACTGTGTAACTGTACAGAGTCACTGTTTATTTAGGTTTAAGATCATTCACTGTGTATCTGGACAGAGTCACTGTTTATTCAGGGTAATGGTCACTCACTGTGTAACTGTACAGAGTCACTGTTTATTCAGGGTAAGGGTCACTCACTGTGTAACTGTACAGTGTCACTGTTTATTCAGCAGGGTAAGGATCACTCACTGTGTAACTGTACAGAGTCAGTGTTTATTCAGCAGGGTAAGGATCACTCACTGTGTAACTGTACAGAGTCACTGTTTATTCAGGGTAATGGTCACTCACTGTGTAACTGTACAGAGTCACTGTTTATTCAGGGTAAGGATCACTCACTGTGTAACTGCACAGAGTCACTGTTTATTCAGCAGGGTAAGGGTCACTCACTGTGTAAATGTACAGAGGCACTGTTTATTCAGGGTATTGATCACTCACTGTGTAACTGTACAGAATCACTGTTTATTCAGGGTTAGGATCACTCACTGTGTAACTGTACAGAGTCACTGTTTATTCAGCAGAGTATGGATCACTGATTGTGTAACTGTCCAAAGTCACTGTTTATTCAGCAGGGTGAGGATCACTCACTGTGTAACTGTACTGAGTCACTGTTTATTCAGGGTAAGTATCACTCACTGTGTAACTGTACAGAGTCACTGTTTATTCAGGGTAAGGATCACTCACTGTGTAACTGTACTGAGTCACTGTTTATTCAGGGTAAGGATCACTCACTGTGTAACTGTACAGAGTCACTGTTTATTCAGGGTAAGGATCACTCACTGTCTAACTGTACAGAGTCACTGTTTATTCAGGGTAAGTTTCTCTCACTGTGTAACTGTACAGAGTCACTGTTTATTCAGCAGGGTAAGGATCACTCACTGTGTAAATGTACAGAGTCACTGTTTATTCAGGATAAGGATCACTCACTGTGTAACTGTACAGAGTCACTGTTTATTCAGGGTAAGGATCACTCGCTGTGTAACAGTACAGAGTCACTGTTTATTCAGGGTAAGGATCACTCACTGTGTAACTGTACAGAGTCACTGTTTATTCAGCCGGATAAGAATCACTCACTGTTTAATGTAATGAGTCACTGTTTATTCACCAGAGTGAGGATCATTCACTGTGTAAATGTACAGAGTCACTGTTTATTCAGGGTAACGATCACTCACTTTGTAACTGACACAGTCAATGTTAATTTACGGTAAGGATCACTCACTGTGTAACTGTACAGAATCACTGTATATTCAGGGTAAGGATCACTCACTGTGTAACTGTACAGACTCACTGTTTATTCAGGAGGGTAAGGATCTCTCACTGTGTAACTGTACAGAGTCATTGTTTATTCAGGGTAAGGATCACTCACTGTGTAACTGTACAGAGTCACTGTTTATTCAGGGTCAGGTTCACTCACTGTGTAACTGTACAGAGTCACTGTTTATTTAGGTTTAAGATCACTCACTGTGTATCTGGACAGAGTCACTGTTTATTCAGGGTAATGGTCACTCACTGTGTAACTGTACAGAGTCACTGTTTATTCAGGGTAAGGGTCACTCACTGTGTAACTGTGCAGAGTCACCGTTTTTTCAGGTTAAGGTCACTCACTGTGTAACTGGATAGAGTCACTGTTTATTCAGCAGGGTAAGGATGACTCACTGTGGAACTATACAGAGTCATTGTTTATTGAGCAGGGTTAGGATCACTCACTGTGTAACTGTACAGAGTCACTGTTTATTCATCAGGGTAAGGATCAATCACTGTGTAACTGTACAGAGTCACTGTTTTTTCAGGTTAAGGTCACTCACTGTGTAACTGGACAGAGTCACTGTTTATTCAGGTTAAGGGTCACTCACTGTGTAACTGTACAGAGTCACTGTTTATTCAGCAGGGTAAGGGTCACTCACTGTGTAACTGTACAGAGTCACTGTTTATTCAGGGTAAGGATCACTCACGGTGTAACAGTACAGAGTCTCTGTTTATTCATGGTAAGGATCACTCACTGTGTAACTGTACAGAGTCACTGTTTATTTAGGGTAAGGATCACTCACTGTGTTACTGTACAGAGTCAGTGTCTATTCAGGGTGTGGATCACTCACTGTGTAACTGTACAGAGTCACTGTTTATACAGGGAAAGGATCACAAACTGTGTAACTTTTCAGTCACTGTTTATTCAGGGTAAGGATCACTCACTGTGTAACTGTACAGAGTCAATGTTTAGTCAGCAGCTTAAGGATCACTCACTGTGTAAATGTACAAAGTCACTGTTTATTCATCAGGGTAAGGATCACACACTGTGTAACTGTACAGAGTCACTGTTTATTCAGGGTAAGGATCACTCAAAGTGTAACTGTACAGAGTCAATGTTTATTCAGCAGGGTAAGTATCACGCACTGTGTAACTGTACAGAGTCACTGTTTATTCAGGGTAAGGATCACTCACTGTGTAACTGTACAGAGTCACTGTTTATTCAGCCGGATAAGGATCGCTCACTGTGTAACTGTAATGAGTCACTGTTTATTCACCTGAGTGAGGATCACTCACTGTGTAACTGTACAGAGTCACTGCTTATTCAGCGTAAGGATCACTCACTGTGTAACTGTACAGAATCACTGTATATTCAGGGTAAGGATCACTCACTGTGTAACTGTACAGAGTCACTGTTTATTCAGCAAGGTCAGGATCACTCCCTCTGTAACTGTACAGAGTCACTGTTTATTCAGTAGTGTAAGGGTCACTCACTGTCTAACTGTAGATAGTCACTGTTTATTCAGGGTAAGGATCACACAGTGTGTAACTGTACAGAGTCACTGTTTATTCAGGGTAAGGATCACTCACTGTGTAACTGTACAGAGTCACTGTTTATTCAGGGTAAGGATCACTCACTGTGTAACTGTTCAGAGTCACTGTTTATTCAGGGTAATGGTCACTCACTGTGTAACTGTGCAGAGTCACTGTTTATTCAGTGTAAGGATCACTCACTGTGTAACTGTACAGAGTCACTGTTTATTCAGGGTAAGGATCACTCGCTGTGTAACTCTACAGAGTCACTGTTTATTCAGGGTAATGGTCACTCACTGTGTAACTGTACAGAGTCACTATTTATTCAGGGTAAGGATCACTCACTGTGTAATTGCACGGAGTCACTGTTTATTCAGCAGGGTGAGAATCACTCACTGTGTAACTGTACAGAGTTACTGTTTATTCAGGGTAAGGGTCACTCACTGTGTAACTGTACAGAGTCACTCTTCATTCAGCAGGGTAATGATCACTCACTGTGTAACTGGACAGAGTCACTGTTTATTCAGAGTAATGGTCACTCACTGTGTAACTGTACAGAGTCACTGTTTATTCAGGGTAAGGATCACTCACTGTGTAACTGCACAGAGTCACTGTTTATTCAGCAGGGTAAAGGTCACTCACTGTGTAAATGTACAGAGGCACTGTTTATTCAGGGTATTGATCACTCACTGTGTAACTGTACAGAATCACTGTTTATTCAGGGTTAGGATCACTCACTGTGTAACTGTACAGAGTCACTGTTTATTCAGGGTAAGGATCACTCACTGTGTAACTGTACAGAGTCGCTGTTTATTCAGCTGGATAAGAATCACTCACTGTGTAACTGTACAGAGTCATTGTTTATTCAGCAGGGTAAGGATCACTCTCTGTGTAACTGTACAGAGTCACTGTTTATTCAGGGTAAGGATCACTCACTGTGTTACTGTACAGAGTTACTGTTTATTCAGGGTAAGGATCACTCACTGTGTAACTGTACAGAGTCGCTGTTTATTCAGCTGGATAAGAATCACTCACTGTGTAACTGTACAGAGTCATTGTTTATTCAGCAGGGTAAGGATCACTCTCTGTGTAACTGTACAGAGTCACTGTTTATTCAGGGTAAGGATCACTCACTGTGTAACTGTACAGAGTCACTGTTTATTCAGCAGAGTAAGGATCACTCACTGTGTAACTGTACAGAGTCACTGTTTATTCAGGGTAAGGATCACTCACTGTGTAACTGTACAGAGTCGCTGTTTATTCAGCCGGATAAGAATCACTCACTGTGTAACTGTACAGAGTCGCTGTTTATTCAGCCGGATAAGAATCACTCACTGTGTAACTGTACAGAGTCACTGTTTATTCAGGGTAACGATCACTCACTGTGTAACTGTACAGAGTCACTGTTTATTCAGGGTAAGGATCACTCACTGTGTAACTGTACAGAGTCACTGTTTATTCAGGGTAAGGATCACTCACTGTGTAACTGTACAGAGTCACTGTTTATTTAGCAGGATAATGATCACTCACTGTGTAACTGTACAGAGTCACTGTTTATACAGGGAAAGGATCACAAACTGTTTAACTTTTCAGAGTCACTGTTTATTCAGGGTAAGGATCACTCACTGTGTAACTGTACAGAGTCACTGTTTATTCAGCAGGGTAAGGTTCACTCACTGTGTAACTGTACAGAGTTAATGTTTATTCAGCAGGTTAAGGATCACTCACTGTGTAACTGTACAGAGTCACTGTTTATTCAGGGTAAGGATCACTCGCTGTGTAACAGTACAAAGTCACTGTTTATTCAGGGTAAGGATCACTCACTGTGTAACTGTACAGAGTCACTGTTTATTCAGCCGGATAAGAATCACTCACTGTGTAACTGTAATGAGTCACTGTTTATTCACCAGAGTGAGGATCACTCACTGTGTAAATGTACAGAGTCACTGTTTATTCAGGGTAACGATCACTCACTTTGTAACTGACACAGTCAATGTTAATTCACGGTAAGGATCACTCACTGTGTAACTGTACAGACTCACTGTTTATTCAGCAGTGTAAGGATCACTCACTGTGTAACTGTACAGAGTCACTGTTTATTCAGGGTAAGGGTCACTCACTGTGTAACTGTACAGAGTCACTGTTTATTCAGGGTCAGGTTCACTCACTGTGTAACTGTACAGAGTCACTGTTTATTTAGGTTTAAGATCATTCACTGTGTATCTGGACAGAGTCACTGTTTATTCAGGGTAATGGTCACTCACTGTGTAACTGTACAGAGTCACTGTTTATTCAGGGTAAGGGTCACTCACTGTGTAACTGTACAGTGTCACTGTTTATTCAGCAGGGTAAGGATCACTCACTGTGTAACTGTACAGAGTCAGTGTTTATTCAGCAGGGTAAGGATCACTCACTGTGTAACTGTACAGAGTCACTGTTTATTCAGGGTAATGGTCACTCACTGTGTAACTGTACAGAGTCACTGTTTATTCAGGGTAAGGATCACTCACTGTGTAACTGCACAGAGTCACTGTTTATTCAGCAGGGTAAGGGTCACTCACTGTGTAAATGTACAGAGGCACTGTTTATTCAGGGTATTGATCACTCACTGTGTAACTGTACAGAATCACTGTTTATTCAGGGTTAGGATCACTCACTGTGTAACTGTACAGAGTCACTGTTTATTCAGCAGAGTATGGATCACTGATTGTGTAACTGTCCAAAGTCACTGTTTATTCAGCAGGGTGAGGATCACTCACTGTGTAACTGTACTGAGTCACTGTTTATTCAGGGTAAGTATCACTCACTGTGTAACTGTACAGAGTCACTTTTTATTCAGGGTAAGGATCACTCACTGTGTAACTGTACTGAGTCACTGTTTATTCAGGGTAAGGATCACTCACTGTGTAACTGTACAGAGTCACTGTTTATTCAGGGTAAGGATCACTCACTGTGTAACTGTACAGAGTCACTGTTTATTCAGGGTAAGTATCACTCACTGTGTAACTGTACAGAGTCACTGTTTATTCAGCAGGGTAAGGATCACTCACTGTGTAACTGTACAGAGTTAATGTTTATTAGCAGGTTAAGGATCACTCACTGTGTAACTGTACAGAGTCACTGTTTATTCAGGGTAAGGATCACTCGCTGTGTAACAGTACAGAGTCACTGTTTATTCAGGGTAAGGATCACTCACTGTGTAACTGTACAGAGTCACTGTTTATTCAGCCGGATAAGAATCACTCACTGTTTAATGTAATGAGTCACTGTTTATTCACCAGAGTGAGGATCATTCACTGTGTAAATGTACAGAGTCACTGTTTATTCAGGGTAACGATCACTCACTTTGTAACTGACACAGTCAATGTTAATTTAGGGTAAGGATCACTCACTGTTTAACTGTACAGAGTCACTGTTTTTCTGGGTAAGGATCACTCACTGTGTAACTGTACGGACTCACTGTTTATTCAGCAGGGTAACGATCACTCACTGTGTAACTGTACAGAGTCACTGTTTATTCAGGGTAAGGATCACTCACTGTGTAACTGTACAGAGTCACTGTTTATTCAGGGTAATGGTCACTCACTGTGTAACTGTACAGAGTCACTGTTTATTTAGGTTTAAGATCACTCACTGTGTATCTGGACAGAGTCACTGTTTATTCAGGGTAATGGTCACTCACTGTGTAACTGTACAGAGTCACTGTTTATTCAGGGTAAGGGTCACTCACTGTGTAACTGTGCAGAGTCACCGTTTTTTCAGGTTAAGGTCACTCACTGTGTAACTGGATAGAGTCACTGTTTATTCAGCAGGGTAAGGATGACTCACTGTGGAACTATACAGAGTCATTGTTTATTGAGCAGGGTTAGGATCACTCACTGTGTAACTGTACAGAGTCACTGTTTATTCATCAGGGTAAGGATCAATCACTGTGTAACTGTACAGAGTCACTGTTTTTTCAGGTTAAGGTCACTCACTGTGTAACTGGACAGAGTCACTGTTTATTCAGGTTAAGGGTCACTCACTGTGTAACTGTACAGAGTCACTGTTTATTCAGCAGGGTAAGGGTCACTCACTGTGTAACTGTACAGAGTCACTGTTTATTCAGGGTAAGGATCACTCACGGTGTAACAGTACAGAGTCTCTGTTTATTCATGGTAAGGATCACTCACTGTGTAACTGTACAGAGTCACTGTTTATTTAGGGTAAGGATCACTCACTGTGTTACTGTACAGAGTCAGTGTCTATTCAGGGTGTGGATCACTCACTGTGTAACTGTACAGAGTCACTGTTTATACAGGGAAAGGATCACAAACTGTGTAACTTTTCAGTCACTGTTTATTCAGGGTAAGGATCACTCACTGTGTAACTGTACAGAGTCAATGTTTAGTCAGCAGCTTAAGGATCACTCACTGTGTAAATGTACAAAGTCACTGTTTATTCATCAGGGTAAGGATCACACACTGTGTAACTGTACAGAGTCACTGTTTATTCAGGGTAAGGATCACTCAAAGTGTAACTGTACAGAGTCAATGTTTATTCAGCAGGGTAAGTATCACGCACTGTGTAACTGTACAGAGTCACTGTTTATTCAGGGTAAGGATCACTCACTGTGTAACTGTACAGAGTCACTGTTTATTCAGCCGGATAAGGATCGCTCACTGTGTAACTGTAATGAGTCACTGTTTATTCACCTGAGTGAGGATCACTCACTGTGTAACTGTACAGAGTCACTGCTTATTCAGCGTAAGGATCACTCACTGTGTAACTGTACAGAATCACTGTATATTCAGGGTAAGGATCACTCACTGTGTAACTGTACAGAGTCACTGTTTATTCAGCAAGGTCAGGATCACTCCCTCTGTAACTGTACAGAGTCACTGTTTATTCAGTAGTGTAAGGGTCACTCACTGTCTAACTGTAGATAGTCACTGTTTATTCAGGGTAAGGATCACACAGTGTGTAACTGTACAGAGTCACTGTTTATTCAGGGTAAGGATCACTCACTGTGTAACTGTACAGAGTCACTGTTTATTCAGGGTAAGGATCACTCACTGTGTAACTGTTCAGAGTCACTGTTTATTCAGGGTAATGGTCACTCACTGTGTAACTGTGCAGAGTCACTGTTTATTCAGTGTAAGGATCACTCACTGTGTAACTGTACAGAGTCACTGTTTATTCAGGGTAAGGATCACTCGCTGTGTAACTCTACAGAGTCACTGTTTATTCAGGGTAATGGTCACTCACTGTGTAACTGTACAGAGTCACTATTTATTCAGGGTAAGGATCACTCACTGTGTAACTGCACGGAGTCACTGTTTATTCAGCAGGGTGAGAATCACTCACTGTGTAACTGTACAGAGTCACTGTTTATTCAGGGTAAGGGTCACTCACTGTGTAACTGTACAGAGTCACTCTTCATTCAGCAGGGTAATGATCACTCACTGTGTAACTGGACAGAGTCACTGTTTATTCAGAGTAATGGTCACTCACTGTGTAACTGTACAGAGTCACTGTTTATTCAGGGTAAGGATCACTCACTGTGTAACTGCACAGAGTCACTGTTTATTCAGCAGGGTAAAGGTCACTCACTGTGTAAATGTACAGAGTCACTGTTTATTCAGGGCAAGGATCACTCACTGTGTAACTGTACAGAATCACTGTTTATTCAGGGTTAGGATCAATTGCTGTGTAACTATACAGAGACACTGTTTATTCACAGTAAGGATCACTCACTGTGTAACTGTACAGAGTCAATGTTTATTCAGCTGGATAAGAATCACTCACTGTGTAACTGTACAGAGTCATTGTTTATTCAGCAGGGTAAGGATCACTCTCTGTGTAACTGTACAGAGTCACTGTTTATTCAGGGTAAGGATCACTCACTGTGTTACTGTACAGAGTTACTGTTTATTCAGGGTAAGGATCACTCACTGTGTAACTGTACAGAGTCGCTGTTTATTCAGCTGGATAAGAATCACTCACTGTGTAACTGTACAGAGTCATTGTTTATTCAGCAGGGTAAGGATCACTCTCTGTGTAACTGTACAGAGTCACTGTTTATTCAGGGTAAGGATCACTCACTGTGTAACTGTACAGAGTCACTGTTTATTCAGCAGAGTAAGGATCACTCACTGTGTAACTGTACAGAGTCACTGTTTATTCAGGGTAAGGATCACTCACTGTGTAACTGTACAGAGTCGCTGTTTATTCAGCCGGATAAGAATCACTCACTGTGTAACTGTACAGAGTCGCTGTTTATTCAGCCGGATAAGAATCACTCACTGTGTAACTGTACAGAGTCACTGTTTATTCAGGGTAACGATCACTCACTGTGTAACTGTACAGAGTCACTGTTTATTCAGGGTAACGATCACTCACAGTGTAACTGTACAGAGTCACTGTTTATTCAGGGTAACGATCACTCACTGTGTAACTGTACAGAGTCACTGTTTATTCAGCAGGGTAAGGATCACTCACTGTGTAACTGTACAGAGTCACTGTTTATTCAGGGTAACGATCACTCACTGTGTAACTGTACAGAGTCACTGTTTATTCAGGGTAACGATCACTCACTGTGTAACTGTACAGAGTCACTGTTTATTCAGCTGGGTAAGGATCACTCACTGTGTAACTGTACAGAGTCACTGTTTATTCAGCAGGGTAAGGATCACTCACTGTGTAACTGTACAGAATCACTGTTTATTCAGGGTAAGGATCACTCACTGTGTAACTGTACTGAGTCACTGTTTATTCAGGGTAAGGATCAGTCACTGTGTAACTGTACAGAGTCAATGTTTATTCAGGGTAAGGATCACTCACTGTGTAACTGTACAGAGTCACTGTTTATTCAGCAGGGTAAGGATCACTCACTGTGTAACTGTACAGAATCACTGTTTATTCAGGGTAAGGATCACTCACTGTGTAACTGTACTGAGTCACTGTTTATTCAGGGTAAGGATCACTCACTGTGTAACTGTACTGAGTCAATGTTTATTCAGGGTAAGGATCACTCACTGTGTAACTGTACAGAGTCACTGTTTATTCAGCAGGGTAAGGATCACTCACTGTGTAACTGTACAGAATCACTGTTTATTCAGGGTAAGGATCACTCACTGTGTAACTGTACTGAGTCACTGTTTATTCAGGGTAAGGATCACTCACTGTAACTGTACAGAGTCAATGTTTATTCAGGGTAAGGATCACTCACTGTGTAACTGTACAGTGTCACTGTTTATTCAGGGTAAGGATCACTCACTGTGTAACTGTACAGAGTCACTGTTTATTCAGCAGGGTAAGGATCACTCACTGTGTAACTGTACAGAGTCACTGTTTATTCAGCAGGGTAAGGATCACTCACTGTGTAACTGTACAGAGTCACTGTTTATTCAGCAGGGTAAGGATCAATCACTGAGTAACTGTACAGAGTCACTGTTTATTCAGCAGGGTAAGGATCACTCACTGTGTAACTGTACAGAA
>NW_024470819.1:330000-335000 GCF_017639515.1 Carcharodon carcharias | reverse complement strand
CACACACACACACACACACACACTCACTCACTCATTCTTACACACACACACACACACACACTCACTCACTCATTCTTATACACACACACACACACTCACTCACTCATTCTTATACACACACACACACACACACTCACTCATTCTCACACACACACACACACACTCACTCACTCATTCTTATACACACACACACACACTCACTCATTCTGATACACACAGACACACACACTCACTCACTCATTCTCACACACACACACACACACACACACACTCACTCACTCATTCTGATACACACACACACACACTCACTCATTCTTATACACACACTCACTCACTCATTCTTATACACACACACTCACAAACACTCACACACAATCACTCATTCTCACATACACACACACACTCAATCACTCATTCTCACACTCACACACACACACACTCAATCACTCATTCTCACACTCAAACACACTCACTCACTTATTCCTACACACACACTCACAAACAGTCTCACACACACTCACTCATTCTTGCACACACACACACACACTCACTCACTCATTCTCACACACACACACACACACACTCACTCATTCTTATACACACACACACACACTCACACTCATTCTTATACACACACACACTCAGTCACTCACTCATTCTTATACACACACACGCACTCACTCATTCTTATACACACACACACACACACACACTCACTCACTCATTCTTATACACACACACACTCACTCACTCATTCTTATACACACACACTCACTCACTCATTCTTATACACACACTCACAAACCCTCTCACACAAACTCACTCATTCTCACACACACACACTCACTCACTCATTCACACACTCACACACACACACACACACACACTCAGTCACTCATTCTTATACAAACACACACACACTCACTCATTCTTATACACACACACACTCACTCACTCATTCTTATACACACAAACACACTCACTCACTCATTCTTATACAGACACACACACTCACTCACTCATTCTTATACACACACACACACACACTCACTCATTCTTATACACACACACACACACGCACACTCACTCATTCTTATACACACACACACACACACTCACTCATTCTTATACATACACACACTCACTCACTCATTCTTATACACACACACACACACTCACTCACTCATTCTTATACACACACATACACACTCACTCACTCATTCTTATACACGCACACACACACTCACTTATTCTGATACACACACACACACAATCACTCATTCTTATACACACACACACACACACACACTCATTCTTATACACACACATACACACTCACTCACTCATTCTTATACACACACACACACACTCACTCACTCATTCTTATACACACACATACACACTCACTCACTCATTCTTATACACGCACACAAACACTCTAACACACACACACACACTCATTCTTATACACACACACACACACACACTCACTCATTCTTATACACACACACACACACACACTCACTCACTCATTCTTACACACACACACACACTCATTCTTATACACACACACACACACTCATTCTTACACACACAAACACACACACTCACTCACTCATTCTTACACACACACACAATCACTCATTCTTACACACACACTCACTCACTCATTCTTACACGCACACACACACACACACACACACACTCATTCTTACACACACACACACTCACTCACTCATTCTTACACACACACTCACTCACATTCTTATACACACACATACACACTCACTCACTCATTCTTATACACACACACACACACTCACTCACTCATTCTTATACACACACACACACACTCACTCACTCATTCTTATACACACACACACACTCACTCATTCTTATACACAAACACACACACACACACTCATTCTTACACACACACACACACTCACTCACTCATTCCTACACACACACACACACTCACTCACTCATTCTTACAGACACACACACACACACACTCACTCACTCATTCTTATACACACACACACACAAACAATCACTCATTCTTATACACACACGCACACACTCACTCACTCATTCTTATACACACACACACACACACACTCACTCATTCATATACACACACACACACACACACACTCACTCACTCACTCACTCATTCTTATACACACACACACACACAATCACTCACTCATTCTGATACACACACACACACACTCACTCACTCATTCTTATACACACACACACACACTCACTCACTCATTCTGATACACACACACAAACACTCACTCACTCATTCTTATACACACACACACTCACTCACTCATTCTGATACACACACACACACACACACACTCATTCTTATACACACACACACACACACACACTCACTCACTCATTCTTATACACACACACATACACACTCACTCACTCACTCATTCTTATACACACACACACACTCACACTCACTCATTCTTATACACACACACACAATCACTCACTCATTCTTATACACACACACACACACTCACTCACTCATTCTTATACACACACACACACTCACTCATTCTGATACACACACACACACACACTCACTCACTCATTCTTATACACACACACACTCACTCACTCACTCATTCTTATACACACATACTCACTCACTCATTCTTATACACACACTCACAAACACTCTCACACAAACTCACTCATTCTCACACACACACACACTAACTCACTCATTCTCACACTCACACACACACACACACACACACTCAATCACTCATTCTTATACAAACACAAACTCACTCACTCATTCTTATACACACACACACTCACTCACTCATTCTTATACACACAAACACACTCACTCACTCACTCATTCTTATACACACACACACACTCACTCACTCATTCTTATACACACACACACACACACACACCATCACTCATTCTTACACACACACACACTCACTCATTCTTATACACACACACACACTCACTCATTCTTATACACACACACACACATACTCATTCTTACACACACAAACACACACACTCACTCACTCATTCTTACACACACACACACACTCACTCATTCTTATAAAAATACACACACACTCACTCATTCTTACACGCACACACACACACACACTCATTCTTACACACACACACACACTCACTCACTCAATCTTACACACACACTCACTCACATTCTTATACACACACACACACACTCACTCACTCATTCTTATACACACGCACACACACACTCACTCACTCATTCTTATACACACACACACACACACTCACTCACTCATTCTTATACACACACACACACTCACTCATTCTTATACACAAACACACACACACACACACACTCATTCTTACACACACACACACACTCACTCACTCATTCCTACACACACACACACACTCACTCACTCATTCTTATACACACACACACACACACTCACTCATTCTTATACACACACTCACACACTCACTCACTCATTCTTATACACACACTCACACACACACTCACTCATTCATATACACACACACACACACACTCACTCACTCACTCACTCATTCTTATACACACACACACAATCACTCACTCATTCTGATACACACACACACACACTCACTCACCCATTCTTATACACACACACACACACTCACTCACTCATTCTGATACACACACACACACACTCACTCACTCATTCTTATACACACACACACTCACTCACTCATTCTGATACACACACACACACACACACACTCATTCTTATACACACACACACACACACTCACTCACTCATTCTTATACACACACACCTACACACTCACTCACTCACTCATTCTTATACACACACATACACACTCAACCACTCATTCTTATAAACACACACACACACGCACACTCACTCATTCTTATACACACACACACACTCACTCACTCATTCTTATACACACACACACACACTCACTCACTCATTCTTATACACACACACACACACACTCACTCACTCATTCTCATACACATACACACACACTCACTCATTCTTATACACACACACACACTCACTCATTCTGATACACACACACACACACACTCACTCACTCATTCTTATACACACACACACACTCACTCACTCACTCATTCTTATACACACACTCTCACTCACTCATTCTTATACACACACTCACAAACACTCTCACACAAACACTCATTCTCACACACACACACACTCACTCACTCATTCTCACACTCACACACACACACACACACACTCAATCACTCATTCTTATACAAACACAAACTCACTCACTCATTCTTACACACACACACACTCACTCACTCATTCTTATACACACAAACACACTCACTCACTCATTTTTATACACACACACACACTCACTCGCTCATTCTTATACACACACACACACACTCACTCATTCTTATACACACACACACACACACTCATTCTTATACAAACACACACACACTCACTCACTCATTCTTATACACACACACACACTCACTCACTCATTCTTATACACACATATACACACTCACTCACTCATTCTTATACACACACACACACTCAATTATTCTGATACACACACACACACACTCACTCATTCTTATACACACACACACACACTCACTCATTCTGATACACACACACACACTCACTCATTCTTACACACACACAAACTCACTCATTCTTATACACACACACACTCACTCACTCATTCTTATACACACAAACACACTCACTCACTCATTCTTATACACACACACACACACACACACTCACTCATTCTTATACACACACACACACGCACATTCATTCTTACACACACAAACACACACACTCACTCACTCATTCTTATACACACACACACACTCACTCACTCATTCTTATACACACACATACACACTCACTCACTCATTCTTATACACACACACACACTCA
>NW_024470819.1:317500-322500 GCF_017639515.1 Carcharodon carcharias | reverse complement strand
TGCACACACACTCACTCATTCTTATACACACACACACACTCACTCACTCATTCTTATACACACACACATACACACTCACTCACTCACTCATTCTTATACACACACACACACACACTCAACCACTCATTCTTATATACACACACACACGCACACTCACTCATTCTTATACACACACACACTCACTCACTCATTCTTATACACACACACACACTCACTCACTCATTCTTATACACACACACACTCACTCACTCATTCTTATACACACACGCACACACTCACTCACTCATTCTTACACACACACACTCACTCACTCATTCTTACACACACACACACACACTCACTCACTCATTCTTACACACACACACACACTCACTCACTCATTCTTACACACACACACACTCACACTCACATACACACACAATTACACACACACTCACTCATTCTTACACACACACAAACACTCACTCACTCATAGAAACAAAAAAACGGCGGATGCTGGAAATCCAAAACAAAAACAGTATTACCTGGAAAAACTCAGCAGGTCTGGCAGCATCGGCGGAGAAGAAAAGAGTTGACGTTTCGATTCCTCATGACCCTTCGACAGAACTTGAGTGAGTGCAAGAAAGATTTGAAATATAAGCTGGTTTAAGGTGTGTGTGTGCGGGGCGGAGAGATAGAGAGACAAAGAGGTGGAGGGGGGGTTGTGGTTGTAGGGACAAACAAGCAGTGATAGAAGCAGCACTCAGTCACTCATTCTTATACACACACACACACACTCGCTCACTCATTCTTATACACACACACACACACTCACTCACTCATTCTTATACACACACACACACACACTCACTCACTCATTCTTATACACACACACACACACACACACTCACTCATTCTTACACACACACACACACACTCACTCATTCTTATACACACACACACACACACTCACTCACTCATTCTGATACACACACACACACACACACACACTCCCTAATTCTGATACACACACACACACACGCTCATTCTTACACACATACACGCACACACACTCACTCATTCTTACACACACACACACTCACTCACTCATTCTTATACACACACACACACTCACTCACTCATTCTTATACACACACACACACACACACACTCACTCATTCTTATACACACACACACAATCACTCACTAATTCTTATACACACACACACACACACACTCACTCACTGATTCTTATACACACACACACACACACACACACTCACTCACTCATTCTTATACACACACACACACACTCACTCACTCATTCTTATACACACACACACACACACACTCACTCACTCATTCTTATACACACACACACACACACACACTCACTCACTCATTCTTATACACACACACACACACTCACTCATTCTTATACACACACACACACTCACTCACTCATTCTTATACACACACACACACACACTCACTCACTCATTCTGATACACACACACACACACACTCACTCACTCATTCTAATACACACACACACACACACACTCACTCATTCTTATACACTCACACACACACACTCACTCACTCATTCTTATACACACACACACACACTCACTCACTCATTCTTATACACACACACACACTCACTCATTCTTATAAACACACACACACTCACTCACTCATTCTTATACACACACACACTCACTCACTCATTCTTATACACACACACAGACACTCACTCACTCATTCTTATACACACACACACACACTCACTCACTCATTCTTATACACACACACACACTCACTCATTCTTATAAACACACACACACTCACTCACTCATTCTTATACACACACACACTCACTCACTCATTCTTATACACACACACAGACACTCACTCACTCATTCATATACTCACACACACACACTCACTCACTCATTCTTATACACACACACACACACACACTCACTCATTCTTATATACACACACACACACACACTCACTCATTCTTATACACGCACACACACACACTCACTCACTCATTCTTATACACACACACACTCACTCACTCACTCACTCATTCTTATACACACACACACACACACACTCACTCACTCATTCTTATACACACACACACACACACACACACTCATTCTTATACACACACACACACACTCACTCACTCATTCTTATACATGCACACACACACACACACTCACTCACTCATTCTTATACACACACACACACACACACTCACTCATTCTTATACACACACACACACAATCACTTACTCATTCTTATACACACACACACACACGCACTCACTCATTCTGATACACACACACACACATTCACTCACTCATTCTTATACACACACACACACACTCACTCACTCATTCTGATACACACACACACTCACTCACTCATTCTGATACACACACACACAGACTCACTCATTCTTATACACACACACACACACACTCACTCACTCATTCTTATACACACACACATACACACACACTCACTCACTCAATCTTATACACACACACACACACACACTCACTCACTCATTCTTATACACACACACACACACACTCACTCACTCATTCTTATACACAAACACACACTCACTCACTCATTCTGATACACACACACACACACACTCACTCACTCATTCTTATACACAAACACACACACACACACTCATACTTACACACACACACACACTCACTCACTCATTCTTACACACACACACACACTCACTCACTCATTCTTATACACACGCACACACACACTCACTCACTCATTCTTATACACACACACACACACACACATTCTTATATGCACACACACTCACTCATTCTTATACACACACACACACTCACTCACTCATTCTTATACACACACACACACACTCACTCACTCATTCTTATACACACACACACACACTCACTTACTCATTCTTATACACACACACACACACTCACTCACTCATTCTGATACACACACACACACACATTCACTCACTCATTCTTATACACACACACACACACTCACTCACTCATTCTGATGCACACACACACACACACTCACTCACTCATTCTTATACACACACACACTCACTCACTCATTCTGATACACACACACACACTCACTCATTCTTATACACACACACACACACACACACTCACTCACTCATTTTAATACACACACACATACACACTCACTCACTCACTCATTCTTATACACACACATACACACACTCAACCACTCATTCTTATATACACACACACACGCACACTCACTCATTCTTATACACACACACACTCACTCACTCATTCTTATACACACACACACACTCTCACTCACTCATTCTTATACACACACACACTCACTCATTCTTATATATACACACACACACACACACAATCACTCACTCATTCTTATACACACACTCACTCACTCATTCTTATGCACACACACACACACACTCACTCATTCTTATACACACACACTCACTCACACTCGCATACACACACACACGCACACACTCACTCACTCATTCTTACACACACACACTCACTCACTCATTCTTACACACACACACACACACACTCACTCACTCATTCTTACACACACACACACACTCACTCACTCATTCTTACACACACACACACTCACACTCACATACACACACAATTACACACACACTCACTCATTCTTACACACACACAAACACTCACTCACTCATAGAAACAAAAAAACTGCGGATGCTGGAAATCCAAAACAAAAACAGTATTACCTGGAAAAACTCAGCAGGTCTGGCAGCATCGGCGGAGAAGAAAAGAGTTGACGTTTCGATTCCTCATGACCCTTCGACAGAACTTGAGTGAGTGCAAGAAAGATTTGAAATATAAGCTGGTTTAAGGTGTGTGTGTGCGGGGCGGAGAGATAGAGAGACAAAGAGGTGGAGGGGGGGTTGTGGTTGTAGGGACAAACAAGCAGTGATAGAAGCAGCACTCAGTCACTCATTCTTATACACACACACACACACACTCGCTCATGCATTCTTATACACACACACACACACTCACTCACTCATTCTTATACACACACACACACACACACTCACTCACTCATTCTGATACACACACACACACACACTCCCTAATTCTGATACACACACACACACACGCTCATTCTTACACACATACACACACACACACTCACTCATTCTTACACACACACACACACTCACTCACTCATTCTTATACACACACACACACTCACTCACTCATTCTTATACACACACACACACTGACTCATTCTTATATACAGACACACACACACTCACTCACTCATTATTATACACACACACACACACACACTCACTCATTCTTATACACACACACACACACACACTCACTCATTCTTATACACACACACACACACACACTCACTCACTGATTCTTATGCACACACACACACACACACACTCACTCACTGATTCCTATACACACACACACACACACACACACACACTCACTCACTCATTCTTATACACACACACACACACTCACTCACTCATTCTTATACACACACACACAATCACTCACTCATTCTTATACACACACACACACACACACTCACTCACTGATTCCTATACACACACACACACAGACACACACACTCACTCACTCATTCTTATACACACACACACACACTCACTCACTCATTCTTATACACACACACACACACACACTCACTCACTCACTCATTCTTATACACACACACACACACTCACTCACTCATTCTTAAATACACACACACACACACACACTGACTCATTCTTATACACACACACACACTCACTCATTCTTATACACGCACACACACACACTCACTCACTCACTCATTCTTATACACACACACACTCACTCACTCATTCTTATACACACACACAGACACTCACTCACTCATTCATATACTCACACACACACACT
>NW_024470819.1:300000-307500 GCF_017639515.1 Carcharodon carcharias | reverse complement strand
AGATTTGAAATATAAGCTGGTTTAAGGTGTGTGTGTGCGGGGCGGAGAGATAGAGAGACAAAGAGGTGGAGGGGGGGTTGTGGTTGTAGGGACAAACAAGCAGTGATAGAAGCAGCACTCAGTCACTCATTCTTATACACACACACACACACTCGCTCACTCATTCTTATACACACACACACACACTCACTCACTCATTCTTATACACACACACACACACTCACTCACTCATTCTTATACACACACACACACACACTCACTCACTCATTCTTATACACACACACACACACATACTCACTCACTCATTCTGATACACACACACACACACACACACTCCCTAATTCTGATACACACACACACACACGCTCATTCTTACACACATACACGCACACACACTCACTCATTCTTACACACACACACACTCACTCACTCATTCTTATACACACACACACACTCACTCACTCATTCTTATACACACACACACACTGACTCATTCTTATATACACACACACACACACTCACTCACTCATTCTTATACACACACACACACACACACTCACTCATTCTTATACACACACACACACACACACACACTCACTCATTCTTATACACACACACACAATCACTCACTAATTCTTATACACACACACACACACACACTCACTCACTGATTCTTATACACACACACACACACACACACTCACTCACTCATTCTTATACACACACACACACACTCACTCACTCATTCTTATACACACACACACACACACTCACTCACTCACTCATTCTTATACACACACACACACACACACACTCACTCACTCATTCTTATACACACACACACACACTCACTCACTCATTCTTATACACACACACACACTCACTCACTCATTCTTATACACACACACACACACACTCACTCACTCATTCTGATACACACACACACACACACTCACTCACTCATTCTAATACACACACACACACACACACTCACTCATTCTTATACACTCACACACACACACTCACTCACTCATTCTTA
This sequence comes from Carcharodon carcharias, assembly GCF_017639515.1. Lineage (NCBI taxonomy): Eukaryota > Metazoa > Chordata > Chondrichthyes > Lamniformes > Lamnidae > Carcharodon > Carcharodon carcharias. Next base: position 306,461 of record NW_024470819.1, on the reverse strand, counting down.
TACACACACACACACACACACACTCACTCACTCATTCTTATACACACACACACACTCACTCATTCTTATAAACACACACACACTCACTCACTCATTCTTATACACACACACACTCACTCACTCATTCTTATACACACACACAGACAGTCACTCACTCATTCATATACTCACACACACACACTCACTCACTCATTCTTATACACACACACACACACTCACTCACTCATTCTTATATACACACACACACACACACTCACTCATTCTTATACACGCACACACACACACTCACTCACTCATTCTTATACACACACACACTCACTCACTCACTCACTCATTCTTATACACACACACACACACACTCACTCACTCATTCTTATACACACACACACACATTCACTCACTCATTCTTATACATGCACACACACACACACACTCACTCACTCATTCTTATACACACACACACACACACACTCACTCATTCTTATACACACACACACACAATCACTTACTCATTCTTATACACACACACACACACTCACTCACTCATTCTGATACACACACACACACATTCACTCACTCATTCTTATACACACACACACACACTCACTCACTCATTCTGATACACACACACACACACACTCACTCACTCATTCTTATACACACACACACTCACTCACTCATTCTGATACACACACACACACACTCACTCATTCTTATACACACACACACACACACTCACTCACTCATTCTTATACACACACACATACACACACACACACTCACTCACTCAATCTTATACACACACACACACACACTCACTCACTCATTCTTATACACACACACACACACACTCACTCACTCATTCTTATACACAAACACACACTCACTCACTCATTCTGATACACACACACACACACACACTCACTCACTCATTCTTATACACAAACACACACACACACACTCATACTTACACACACACACACACTCACTCACTCATTCTTACACACACACACACACTCACTCACTCATTCTTATACACACGCACACACACACTCACTCACTCATTCTTATACACACACACACACACACACATTCTTATATGCACACACACTCACTCATTCTTATACAAACACACACACACTCACTCACTCATTCTTATACACACACACACACTCACTCACTCATTCTTATACACACACACACACACTCACTTACTCATTCTTATACACACACACACACACTCACTCACTCATTCTGATACACACACACACACACATTCACTCACTCATTCTTATACACACCCACACACACTCACTCACTCATTCTGATGCACACACACACACACACTCACTCACTCATTCTTATACACACACACACTCACTCACTCATTCTGATACACACACACACACACTCACTCATTCTTATACACACACACACACACACACTCACTCACTCATTTTAATACACACACACATACACACTCACTCACTCACTCATTCTTATACACACACATACACACACTCAACCACTCATTCTTATATACACACACACACGCACACTCACTCATTCTTATACACACACACACTCACTCACTCATTCTTATACACACACACACACTCTCACTCACTCATTCTTATACACACACACACTCACTCATTCTTATATATACACACACACACACACACAATCACTCACTCATTCTTATACACACACTCACTCACTCATTCTTATGCACACACACACACACACTCACTCATTCTTATACACACACACTCACTCACACTCGCATACACACACACACGCACACACTCACTCACTCATTCTTACACACACACACTCACTCACTCATTCTTACACACACACACACACACACTCACTCACTCATTCTTACACACACACACACACTCACTCACTCATTCTTACACACACACACACTCACACTCACATACACACACAATTACACACACACTCACTCATTCTTACACACACACAAACACTCACTGACTCATAGAAACAAAAAAACTGCGGATGCTGGAAATCCAAAACATAAACAGTATTACCTGGAAAAACTCAGCAGGTCTGGCAGCATCGGCGGAGAAGAAAAGAGTTGACGTTTCGATTCCTCATGACCCTTCGACAGAACTTGAGTGAGTGCAAGAAAGATTTGAAATATAAGCTGGTTTAAGGTGTGTGTGTGCGGGGCGGAGAGATAGAGAGACAAAGAGGTGGAGGGGGGGTTGTGGTTGTAGGGACAAACAAGCAGTGATAGAAGCAGCACTCAGTCACTCATTCTTATACACACACACACACACACTCGCTCATGCATTCTTATACACACACACACACACTCACTCACTCATTCTTATACACACACACACACACACACTCACTCACTCATTCTGATACACACACACACACACACACTCCCTAATTCTGATACACACACACACACACGCTCATTCTTACACACATACACACACACACACTCACTCATTCTTACACACACACACACACTCACTCACTCATTCTTATACACACACACACACTCACTCACTCATTCTTATACACACACACACACTGACTCATTCTTATATACAGACACACACACACTCACTCACTCATTCTTATACACACACACACACACACACTCACTCATTCTTATACACACACACACACACACACACTCACTCATTCTTATACACACACACACACACACACTCACTCACTGATTCTTATACACACACACACACACACACTCACTCACTGATTCCTATACACACACACTCACACACACACACACACTCACTCACTCATTCTTATACACACACACACACACTCACTCACTCATTCTTATACACACACACACAATCACTCACTCATTCTTATACACACACACACACACACACTCACTCACTGATTCCTATACACACACACACACACAGACACACACACTCACTCACTCATTCTTATACACACACACACACACTCACTCACTCATTCTTATACACACACACACACACACACTCACTCACTCACTCATTCTTATACACACACACACACACTCACTCACTCATTCTTAAATACACACACACACACACACACTCACTCATTCTTATACACACACACACACTCACTCATTCTTATACACGCACACACACACACTCACTCACTCACTGATTCTTATACACACACACACTCAATCACTCATTCTTATACACACACACAGACACTCACTCACTCATTCATATACTCACACACACACACTCACTCACTCATTCTTATACACACACACACACACTCACTCACTCATTCTTATATACACACACACACACACACTCACTCATTCTTATACACGCACACACACACACTCACTCACTCATTCTTATACACACACACACTCACTGACTCATTCTTATACACACACACACACACTCACTCACTCATTCTTATACACACACACACTCACTCATTCTTATATATACACACACACACACACAATCACTCACTCATTCTTAGACACACACTCACTCACTCATTCTTATGCACACACACACACACACTCACTCATTCTTATACCCACACACTCACTCACACTCGCATACACACACACACCGCACACACTCACTCACTCATTCTTACACACACACACTCACTCACTCATTGTTACACACACACACACATACACACTCACTCACTCATTCTTACACACACACACACACTCACTCACTCATTCTTACACACACACACACTCACACTCACATACACACACAATTAAACACACACTCACTCATTCTTACACACACACAAACACTCACTCACTCATAGAAACAAAAAAACTGCGGATGCTGGAAATCCAAAACAAAAACAGTATTACCTGGAAAAACTCAGCAGGTCTGGCAGCATCGGCGGAGAAGAAAAGAGTTGACGTTTCGATTCCTCATGACCCTTCGACAGAACTTGAGTGAGTGCAAGAAAGATTTGAAATATAAGCTGGTTTAAGGTGTGTGTGTGCGGGGCGGAGAGATAGAGAGACAAAGAGGTGGAGGGGGGGTTGTGGTTGTAGGGACAAACAAGCAGTGATAGAAGCAGCACTCAGTCACTCATTCTTATACACACACACACACACACTCACTCACTCATTCTTATACACACACACACACTCACTCACTCATTCTTATACACACACACACACACTCGCTCACGCATTCTTATACACACACACACACACTCACTCACTCATTCTTATACACACACACACACACTCACTCACTCATTCTGATACACACACACACACACACACACTCCCTAATTCTGATACACACACACACACACGCTCATTCTTACACACACACACACACACACACTCACTCATTCTTACACACACACACACACTCACTCACTCATTCTTATACACACACACACACTCACTCACTCATTCTTATACATACACACACACTGACTCATTCTTATATACACACACACACACACTCACTCACTCATTCTTATACACACACACACACACACACTCACTCATTCTTACACACACACACACACACACACACTCACTCATTCTTATACACACACACACAATCACTCACTCATTCTTATACACACACACACACACACACACTCACTCACTCATTCTTATACACACACACACACACTCACTCACTCATTCTTATACACACACACACACACACACACTCACTCACTGATTCTTATACACACACACACACACACACACACTCACTCACTCATTCTTATACACACACACACACACACACACACTCCCTAATTCTGATACACACACACACACACGCTCATTCTTACACACATACACACACACACACTCACTCATTCTTACACACACACACACACTCACTCACTCATTCTTATACACACACACACACTCACTCACTCATTCTTATACACACACACACACTGACTCATTCTTATATACACACACACACACACTCACTCACTCATTCTTATACACACACACACACACACTCACTCATTCTTATACACACACACACACACACACTCACTCATTCTTATACACACACACACAATCACTCACTCATTCTTATACACACACACACACACACACACTCACTCACTGATTCTTATACACACACACACACACACACACACACACTCACTCACTCATTCTTATACACACACACACACACTCACTCACTCATTCTTATATACACACACACACACACTCACTCACTCACTCATTCTTATACACACACACACACACACACACACTCACTCACTCATTCTTATACACACACACACACACTCACTCACTCATTCTTATAAACACACACACACACACACTCACTCACTCATTCTGATACACACACACACACACTCACTCACTCATTCTAATACACACACACACACACACACTCACTCATTCTTATACACTCACACACACACACTCACTCACTCATTCTTATACACACACACACACACACACACTCACTCACTCATTCTTATACACACACACACACTCACTCATTCTTATACACACACACACACTCACTCACTCACTCATTCTTATACACACACAGAGACACTCACTCACTCATTCATATACTCACACACACACACTCACTCACTCATTCTTATACACACACACACACACTCACTCACTCATTCTTATATATACACACACACACACTCACTCATTCTTATACACGCACACACACACACTCACTCACTCACTCATTCTTATACACACACACACTCACTCACTCACTCATTCTTATATACACACACACACACACACTCACTCATTCTTATACACGCACACACACACACTCACTCACTCATTCTTATACACACACACACACACTCACTCACTCATTCTTATATACACACACACACACACACTCACTCATTCTTATATACACACACACACACACACTCACTCATTCTTATACACACACACACACACTCACTCACTCATTCTTATATACACACACACACACACACTCACTCATTCTTATATACACACACACACACACACTCACTCATTCTTATACACACACACACACACTCACTCACTCATTCTTATATACACACACACACACACACTCACTCATTCTTATATACACACACACACACACACTCACTCATTCTTATACACACACACACACACACACTCACTCATTCTTATACACGCACACACACACACTCACTCACTCACTCATTCTTATACACACACACACTCACTCACTCACTCATTCTTACACACACACACACTCACACTCACATACACACACAATTACACACACACTCACTCATTCTTACACACACACAAACACTCACTCACTCATAGAAACAAAAAAACTGCGGATGCTGGAAATCCAAAACAAAAACAGTATTACCTGGAAAAACTCAGCAGGTCTGGCAGCATCGGCGGAGAAGAAAAGAGTTGACGTTTCGAT
>NW_024470819.1:225000-237500 GCF_017639515.1 Carcharodon carcharias | reverse complement strand
CACACACACACGCACACACTCACTCAATCATTCTTATACACACACACACACACACACTCACTCACTCATTCTTATACACACACACACGCTCACTCACTCATTCTTATACACACACACACACACACTCACTCACTCATTCTTATACACATACACACACACTCACTCACTCATTCTGATACACACACACTCACTCACTCATTCTTATACACATACACACACACTCACTCACTCATTCTTATACACACACACACACTCACTCATTCTGATACACACACACGCACACTCACTCATTCTTATACACACACACACACAGTCACTCACTCATTCTTATAGACACACACACACGCTCACTCACTCATTTTTATGTACACACACACACACTCACTCATTCTTATACACGCACACACACACACTCACTCACTCATTCTTATACCCACACACACTCACTCACTCATTCTTATACCCACACACACTCACTCACTCATTCTCATACACACACACACACACTCACTCACTCATTCTTATACAGACACACACACACTCACTCACTCATTCTTGTACACACACACACACACTCACTCACTCATTCTTATACACACACACACACACTCACTCACTCATTCTTATACACACACACACACACACACTCACTCACTCATTCTTATACACACACACACACACACACACACACACTCACTCATTCTTATACACACACACAATCACTCACTCATTCTTATACACACACACACACACACTCACTCATTCTTATACACACACACACACACACACACACACACTCACTCACTCATTCATATACACACACACACACTCACTCACTCATTCTTATAAACACACACACACACACACACTCACTCACTCATTCTTATACACACACACACACACACACACTCACTCACTCATTCTTATATACACACACACACACTCACTCACTCATTCTTATAGACACACACACACACTCACTCACTCATTCTTATACACACACACACACACACTCACTCACTCATTCTTATACACACACACACACACACACTCACTCACTCATTCTGATACACACACACACACACACTCACTCACTCATTCTTATACACACACACACACACTCACTCACTCATTCTTATACACACACACACACTCACTCATTCTTATACAAACACACACACTCACTCACTCATTCTTATACACACACACACACACTCACTCACTCATTCTTATACACACACACACACACTCACTCACTCTTTCTTATACACACACACACACACACACACTCACTCATTCTTATACACACACACACACACACACTCACTCATTCTTATACACGCACACACTCACTCACTCATTCTTATACACACACACACACACTCACTCACTCATTCTTATCCACACACACACACTCACTCACTCATTCTTATACACACACACATTCACTCACTCATTCTTATACACACACACACACACTCACTCACTCATTCTTATACACACACACACACAATCACTCACTCATTCTTATACACACACACACACACACTCACTCACTCATTCTTATACACACACACACACACTCACTCACTCATTCTTATACACACACACACACACTCACTCACTCTTTCTTATACACACACACACACACACACACTCACTCATTCTTACACACAAACACACACTCACTCACTCATTCTTATACACACACACACTCACTCACTCATTCTTATACACACACACACACACTCACTCACTCATTCTTATACACACACACACACAATCACTCACTCATTCTTATACACACACACACACACACTCACTCACTCATTCTTATATACACACACACACACACTCACTCATTCTTATACACGCACACACACACACTCACTCACTCATTCTTATACACACACACACTCACTCACTCATTCTTATACACACACACACTCACTCACTCATTCTTATACACACACACACACACACTCAAACTCTCATTCTTATACACACACACACTCACTCACTCATTCTTATACACACACACACACACACTCAAACTCTCATTCTTATACACAGACACACACACTCACTCACTCATTCTTATACACACACACACACACACTCACTCATTCACTCATTCTTAAACACACACACACACACACACTCACTCACTCATTCTTATACACCCACACACACACACTCACTCACTCATTCTTATACACACACACACACACACGCTCATTCACTCACTCATTCTTATACACACACACACACACACACTCACTCACTCATTCTTATACACACACACACACACTCACTCACTCATTCTTATACACACACACACACACTCACTCACTCATTCTTATACACACACACACTCACTCACTCATTCTTGTACACACACACACACACTCACTCACTCATTCTTAAACACACACACACTCACACTCATTCTTATACACACACACACACTCACTCACTCATTCTTATACACACACACACACACACGCGCTCACTCACTCACTCATTCTTATATACACACACACAAACGCACACTCACTCATTCTTATACACACACACACACTCACTCACTCATTCTTATACACACACACACGCACACACTCACTCATTCATTCTTATACACACACACACACACACACTCACTCACTCATTCTTATACACACACACACACTCACTCACTCATTCTTATACACACACACACACACTCACTCACTCATTCTTATACACATACACACACACTCACTCACTCATTCTGATACACACACACACATTCACTCAATCATTCTTATACACACACACACACTCACTCATTCTGATACACACACACACACACTCACTCACTCATTCTTATACACACACACACACACTCACTCACTCATTCTTATACACATACACACACACTCACTCACTCATTCTGATACACACACACACATTCACTCAATCATTCTTATACACACACACACACACTCACTCATTCTGATACACACACACACACACACACTCACTCATTCTTACACACACACACACACACACTCATTCTTACACACACACACACACTCACTCACTCATTCTTACACACACACACACTCTCTCTCATTCTTATACACACACACGCTCACTCATTGTTACACACACACACACTCTCTCTCATTCTTATACACACACACGCTCACTCATTCTTACACACACACACACACAGAATCATCTCTCTCATTCTTACACACACACACACACACTCACTCACTCATTCTTATACACACACACTCACTCACTCATTCTTATACACACACACACTCACTCACTCATTCTTATACACACACGCACACACACTCACTCACTCATTCTTATAAACACACACACACACTCACTCATTCTTATACACACACACACACACTCACTCATTCTTATAAACACACACACACACTCACTCATTCTTATACACACACACACTTACTCACTCATTCTTATACACGCACACACACCCACACTCACTCACTCATTCTTATACACACACGCACACACTCACACACTCATTCTGATACACACACACACACACTCACTCACTCATTCTTATGCACACACACACACTCACTCACTCATTCTGATACACATACACACTCACTCACTCACTCATTCTTATACACACACAAACACTCAACCACTCATTCTTATACACACACACACACGCACACTCACTCATTCTTATACACAAACACACACTCACTCACTCATTCTTATATATACACACACACACTCACAATCTGTCACTCATTCTTATACACACACTCACTCACTCATTCTTATACACACACACACACACACTCACTCATTCTTATACACACACACTCACTCACACTCGCATACACACACACTCACTCACACTCGCATATACACACACACACACACACACACTCACTCATTCTTACACACACACACACTCACTCACTCATTCTTACACACACTCACTCACTCATTCTTACACACACACACACACTCACACTCACATACACACACAATTACACACACATTCACTCATTCTTACACACACACACACACTCACTCATTCATAAAAACAAAAAAACTGCGGATGCTGGAAATCCAAAACAAAAACAGATTTACCTGGAAAAACTCAGCAGGTCTGGCACCATCAGCGGAGAAGAAAAGAGTTGACGTTTCGAGTCCTCATGACCCTTCAACAGAACTTGAGTGAGTCCAAGAAAGATTTGAAATATAAGCTGGTTTAAGGTGTGTGTGTGGGGGGCGGAGAGATAGAGAGACAAAGAGGTGGAGGGGGGGTTGTGGTTGTAGGGACAAACAAGCAGTGATAGAAGCAGCACTCAGTCAATCATTCTTATACACACACACACACACACTCACTCACCCATTCTTATATACACACACACACACTCACTCACTATTCTTATACACACACACACACACACTCACTCATTCTTACACGCACACACACACTCACTCACTCATTCTTATACACACACACACACACACTCACTCACTCATTCTTATACACACACACACACACACTCACTCACTCATTCTTATACACACACACACACACACTCACTCATTCTTAGACACACACACACTCACTCACTCATTCTTATACACACACACACACACACTCACTCACTCATTCTTATACACACACACACACACACTCACTCATTCTTAGACACACACACACTCACTCACTCATTCTTATACACACACACACACTCACTCATTCTTATACACACACACACACACTCACTCACTCATTCTTATACACACACACACACACACTCACTCACTCATTCTTATACACACACACACACACTCACTCATTCTTAGACACACACACACTCACTCACTCATTCTTACACACACACACACACTCACTCACTCATTCTTATACACACACACTCACTCACTCACTGATTCTTATACACAGACACACACTCTCACTCATTCTTAGACACACACACACTCACTCACTCATTCTTATACACACACACACACTCACTCATTCTTAGACACACACACACTCGCTCACTCATTCTTACACACACACACACACTCACTCACTCATTCTTGTACACACACACACACTCACTCATTCTTATACACACACACACACACACACTCACTCATTCTTATACACACACACACACACACTCACTCACTCATTCTTATACACACACACACACACTCACTCATTCTTAGACACACACACACTCACTCACTCATTCTTACACACACACACACACTCACTCACTCATTCTTATACACACACACTCACTCACTCACTGATTCTTATACACACACACACACACTCACTCATTCTTAGACACACACACACTCACTCACTCATTCTTATACACACACACTCACTCACTCACTGATTCTTATACACACACACACACACTCACTCACTCATTCTTATACACACACACACACACTCACTCACTCATTCTTATACACAAACACACACACACACTCACTCACTCATTCTTGTACACACACATACACACACACACTCACTCACTCATTCTTATACACACACACACATACACTCACTCACTCATTCTTATACACAAACACACACACTCACTCATTCTTATACACACACACACACACACACACTCACTCACTCATTCTTATACACAGACACAAACTCACTCACTCATTCTTATACACAGACACACATACTCACTCACTCATTCTTATACACACACACACAAAAACTCACTCACTCATTCTTATACACACACACACACTCACTCATTCTTATACACACACACACACACACACACACACTCACTCATTCTTAGACACACACACACACTCACTCAGTCATTCTTATACACACACACACACACACACACACACACACACTCATTCTTATACACACATACACACACACACTCACTCACTCATTCTTATACACACACACACACACTCACTCACTCATTCTTATACACACACACCACACACTCACTCACTCATTCTTATTCACATACACACACTCACTCACTCATTCTTATACACACACACACACACTCACTCACTCATTCTTATACACACACACACACACTCACTCACTCATTCTTATACACACACACACACACTCACTCACTCATTCTTATACACACACACACACACTCACTCACTCATTCTTATACACACACACACACACTCACTCACTCTTTCTTATACACACACACACACACACACTCACTCATTCTTATACACAAACACACACACACTCACTCATTCTTATACCCACACACACTCACTCACTCATTCTCATACACACACACACACACTCACTCACTCATTCTTATACACACACACACACACTCACTCACTCACTCATTCTTATACACACACACACATACTCACTCACTCATTCTTATACACACACACACTCACTCACTCATTCTTATACACACACACACACACTCACTCACTCATTCTTAAACACACACACACACACACTCACTCACTCATTCTTATACACACACACACACACGCTCACTCACTCACTCATTCTTATATACACACACACAAACGCACACTCACTCATTCTTATACACACACACACACTCACTCACTCATTCTTATACACACACACACGCACACACTCACTCAATCATTCTTATACACACACACACACTCACTCACTCACTCATTCTTATACACACACACACGCTCACTCACTCATTCTTATACACACACACACACACACACACTCACTCATTCTTATACACATACACACACACTCACTCACTCATTCTGATACACACACACACATTCACTCACTCATTCTTATACACACACACACACTCACTCATTCTGATACACACACACGCACACTCACTCATTCTTATACACACACACACACACACTCACTCATTCTTATACACGCACACACACACACTCACTCACTCATTCTTATACCCACACACACTCACTCACTCATTCTTATACCCACACACACTCACTCACTCATTCTCATACACACACACACACACTCACTCACTCATTCTTATACAGACACACACACACTCACTCACTCATTCTTATACACACACACACACACTCACTCACTCATTCTTATACACACACACACACACACACTCACTCACTCATTCTTATACACACACACACACACACACACACACACTCACTCATTCTTATATACACACACAATCACTCACTCATTCTTATACACACACACACACGCACACTCACTCATTCTTATACACACACACACACACACACACACACACACTCACTCACTCATTCATATACACACACACACACACTCACTCACTCATTCTTATAAACACACACACACACACACACTCACTCACTCATTCTTATACACACACACACACACACACACACTCACTCACTCATTCTTATATACACACACACACATACTCACTCACTCATTCTTATAGACACACACACACACTCACTCACTCATCCTTATACACACACACACACACACTCACTCACTCATTCTTATACACACACACACACACACACTCACTCACTCATTCTGATACACACACACACACACACTCACTCACTCCTTCTAATACACACACACACACACACACTCTCACTCATTCTTATACACACACACACACACTCACTCACTCATTCTTATACACACACACACACTCACTCATTCTTATACAAACACACACACTCACTCACTCATTCTTATACACACACACACACACTCACTCATTCTTATACACACACACACACACTCACTCACTCATTCTTATACACACACACACACACTCACTCACTCATTCTTATACACACACACACACACTCACTCACTCATTCTTATACACACACACACACACTCACTCACTCATTCTTATACACACACACACACACTCACTCACTCTTTCTTATACACACACACACACACACACACTCACTCATTCTTATACACACACACACACACTCACTCATTCTTATACACACACACACTCACTCACTCATTCTTATACACACACACACACACTCACTCACTCATTCTTATCCACACACACACACTCACTCACTCATTCTTATACACACACACATTCACTCACTCATTCTTATACACACACACACACACTCACTCACTCATTCTTATACACACACACACACACACTCACTCATTCTTATACACACACACTCACTCACTCATTCTTATACACACACACACACACACTCACTCACTCATTCTTATACACACACACACACACACTCACTCACTCATTCTTATACACACACACACACACTCACTCACTCATTCTTATACACACACACACACACACTCACTCATTCTTATACACACACACTCACTCACTCATTCTTATACACACACACACACACACTCACTCACTCATTCTTATACACACACACACACACACTCACTCACTCATTCTTATACACACACACACACACACTCACTCATTCTTATACACACACACTCACTCACTCATTCTTATACACACACACACACACACTCACTCACTCATTCTTATACACACACACACACACGCTCACTCACTCATTCTTATACACACACACACACACTCACTCACTCATTCTTATACACACACACACACAATCACTCACTCATTCTTATACACACACACACACACACTCACTCACTCATTCTTATACACACACACACACACTCACTCACTCATTCTTATACACACACACACACACACTCACTCACTCTTTCTTATACACACACACACACACACTCACTCATTCTTATACACAAACACACACTCACTCACTCATTCTTATACACACACACACTCACTCACTCATTCTTATACACACACACACACACTCACTCACTCATTCTTATACACACACACACACAATCACTCACTCATTCTTATACACACACACACACAAACTCACTCACTCATTCTTATACACAGACACACACACTCACTCACTCACTCATTCTTAAACACACACACACACACACTCACTCACTCATTCTTATACACACACACACTCACTCACTCATTCTTATACACACACACACACACACTCACTCACTCATTCTTATACACCCACACACACACACTCACTCACTCATTCTTATACACACACACACACACACGCTCATTCACTCACTCATTCTTATACACACACACACTCACTCACTCATTCTTATACACACACACACTCACTCACTCATTCTTATACACACACACACACACACTCACTCACTCATTCTTATACACCCACACACACACACTCACTCACTCATTCTTATACACACACACACACACGCTCATTCACTCACTCATTCTTATACACACACACACACACACGCTCATTCACTCACTCATTCTTATACACACACACACACACTCACTCACTCATTCTTATACACACACACACACACTCACTCTCTCATTCTTATACACACACACACACACTCACTCACTCATTCTTATACACACACACACTCACTCACTCATTCTTGTACACACACACACACACTCACTCACTCATTCTTAAACACACACACACTCACTCACGCATTCTTATACACACACACACACTCACTCACTCATTCTTATACACACACACACACACACGCGCTCACTCACTCACTCATTCTTATATACACACACACAAACGCACACTCACTCATTCTTATACACACACACACACTCACTCACTCATTCTTATACACACACACACGCACACACTCACTCACTCATTCTTATACACACACACACACACTCACTCACTCATTCTTATACACACACACACACTCACTCACTCATTCTTATACACACACACACACACTCACTCACTCATTCTTATACACATACACACACACTCACTCACTCATTCTGATACACACACACACATTCACTCAATCATTCTTATACACACACACACACTCACTCATTCTGATACACACACACGCACACTCACTCATTCTTATACACACACACACACACTCACTCATTCTGATACACACACACACACACACACACTCACTCATTCTTACACACACACACACACACTCATTCTTACACACACACACACACACTCACTCACTCATTCTTACACACACACACACTCTCTCTCATTCTTATACACACACACGCTCACTCATTCTTACACACACACACACACACACACACTCATTCTTACACACACACACACACACAATCATCTCTCTCATTCTTACACACACACACACACACTCACTCACTCATTCTTATACACACACACTCACTCACTCATTCTTATACACACACACACTCACTCACTCATTCTTATACACACACGCACACACACTCACTCACTCATTCTTATAAACACACACACTCACTCACTCATTCTTATACACACACACACACACTCACTCACTCACTCATTCCTATACACACACACACACACTTACTCACTCATTCTTATACACGCACACACACACACACTCACTCACTCATTCTTATACACACACATATACACTCACTCACTCATTCTTATATACACACACACCCACACTCACTCACTCATTCTTATACACACACGCACACACTCACTCACTCATTCTGATACACACACACACACACTCACTCACTCATTCTTATGCACACACACACACTCACTCACTCATTCTGATACACATACACACTCACTCACTCACTCATTCTTATACACACACAAACACTCAACCACTCATTCTTATACACACACACACACACGCACACTCACTCATTCTTATACACAAAAACACACTCACTCACTCATTCTTATATATACACACACACACTCACAATCTGTCACTCATTCTTATACACACACTCACTCACTCATTCTTATACACACACACAAAAACACTCACTCATTCTTATACACACACACTCACTCACACTCGCATACACACACACTCACTCACACTCGCATATACACACACACACACACACACACTCACTCATTCTTACACACACACACTCACTCACTCATTCTTACACACACACACACACTCACTCACTCATTCTTACACACACACACACACTCACACTCACATACACACACAATTACACACACACTCACTCATTCTTACACACACACACACACTCACTCATTCATAAAAACAAAAAAGCTGCGGATGCTGGAAATCCAAAACTAATACAGAATTACCTGGAAAAACTCAGCAGGTCTGGCACCATCAGCGGAGAAGAAAAGAGTTGACGTTTCGAGTCCTCATGACCCTTCAACAGAACTTGAGTGAGTCCAAGAAAGATTTGAAATATAAGCTGGTTTAAGGTGTGTGTGTGGGGGGCGGAGAGATAGAGAGACAAAGAGGTGGGGGGGGGGGTTGTGGTTGTAGGGACAAACAAGCAGTGATGGAAGCAGCACTCAGTCAATCATTCTTATACACACACACACACACACACTCACTCACCCATTCTTATACACACACACACACACACTCACTCACTATTCTTATACACACACACACACACACTCACTCACTATTCTTATACACACACACACACACACTCACTCATTCTTACACGCACACACACACTCACTCACTCATTCTTATACACACACACACACACACTCACTCACTCATTCTTATACACACACACACATACACTCACTCACTCATTCTTATACACACACACACACACACTCACTCATTCTTAGACACACACACACTCACACACTCACTCACTCATTCTTATACACACACACACACACTCACTCACTCATTCTTATACACACACACACACACACTCACTCACTCATTCTTATACACACACACACACACTCACTCACTCATTCTTATACACACACACACACACACTCACTCACTCATTCTTATACACACACACACACACACTCACTCATTCTTAGCCACACACACACTCACTCACTCATTCTTATACACACACACACTCACTCATTCTTATACACACACACACACACACTCACTCACTCATTCTTATACACACACACTCACTCATTCTTATACACACACACACACACACACTCACTCATTCTTAGACACACACACACTCACTCACTCATTCTTACACACACACACACACTCACTCACTCATTCTTATACACACACACTCACTCACTCACTGATTCTTATACACAGACACACAAACACACTCACTCACTCATTCTTATACACACACACACACACTCACTCACTCATTCTTATACACAAACACACACACACACTCACTCACTCATTCTTGTACACACACATACACACACACACTCACTCACTCATTCTTATACACACACACACATACACTCATTCACTCATTCTTATACACAAACACACACACTCACTCATTCTTATACACACACACACACACACACACTCACTCACTCATTCTTATACACACACACACACTCACTCACTCATTCTTATACACAGACACAAACTCACTCAC
>NW_024470819.1:185000-222500 GCF_017639515.1 Carcharodon carcharias | reverse complement strand
TCATTCTGATACACACACACACATTCACTCACTCATTCTTATACACACACACACTCACTCATTCTGATACACTCACTCATTCTGATTCACTCACACGCACACTCACTCATTCTTATACACACACACACACACTCACTCATTCTGATACACACACACACACACACACTCACTCATTCTTACACACACACACACACACTCACTCACTCATTCTTACACACACACACACACACACTCACTCATTCTTACACACACACACACACACTCACTCACTCATTCTTACACACACACACACTCTCTCATTCTTATACACACACACACACTCACTCATTCTTACACACGCACACACACACACACACACACACTCATTCTTACACACACACACACACACACAATCATCTCTCTCATTCTTACACACACACACACACACTCACTCACTCATTCTTATACACACACACTCACTCACTCATTCTTATACACACACACACTCACTCACTCATTCTTATACACACACGCACACACACTCACTCACTCATTCTTATAAACACACACACACACTCACTCATTCTTATACACACACACACACACTCACTCACTCACTCATTCCTATACACACACACACACACTTACTCACTCATTCTTATACACGCACACACACACACTCACTCACTCACTCATTCTTATACACACACATATACACTCACTCACTCATTCTTATATACACACACACCCACACTCACTCACTCATTCTTATACACACACGCACACACTCACTCACTCATTCTGATACACACACACACACACTCACTCACTCATTCTTATGCACACACACATACACACTCACTCACTCTACTCATTCTTATACACACACAAACACTCAACCACTCATTCTTATACACACACACACACACGCACACTCACTCATTCTTATACACAAACACACACTCACTCACTCATTCTTATTTATACACACACACACACTCACAATCTGTCACTCATTCTTATACACACACTCACTCACTCATTCTTATACACACACACACACACACACTCACTCATTCTTATACACACACACTCACTCACACTCGCATACACACACACTCACTCACACTCGCATATACACACACACACACTCACTCACACTCGCATATACACACACACACACTCATTCTTACACACACACACACTCACTCACTCATTCTTACACACACACACACTCACTCACTCATTCTTACACACACACACACACTCACACTCACATACACACACAATTACACACACACTCACTCATTCTTACTCACACACACACACTTACTCACTCATAAAAACAAAAAAACTGCGGATGCTGGAAATCCAAAGCAAAAACAGAATTACCTGGAAAAACTCAGCAGGTCTGGCAGCATCAGCGGAGAAGAAAAGAGTTGACGTTTCGAGTCCTCATGACCCTTCGACAGAACTTGAGTGAGTGCAAGAAAGATTTGAAATATAAGCTGGTTTAAGGTGTGTGTGTGGGGGGCGGAGAGATAGAGAGACAAAGAGGTGGAGGGGGGGTTGGGGGTGTGGTTGTAGGGACAAACAAGCAGTGATAGAAGCAGCACTCAGTCACTCATTCTTATACACACACACACACACACTCACTCACTCATTCTTATACACACACACACACACACTCACTCACTCATTCTTATACACACACACACACACTCACTCACTCATTCTTATACACACACACACACACACTCACTCACTCATTCTTACACACACACACACACACTCACTCATTCTTATACACACACACACACACTCACTCACTCATTCTTATACACACAAACACACACTCACTCACTCATTCTTATACACACACTTACACACACACTCACTCACTCATTCTTATACACACACACACTCACTCACTCATTCTTATACACACACACACACTCACTCGCTCATTCTTATACACAAACACTCACTCAGTCACTCATTCTTATACACACACACACTCACTCACTCATTCTTATACACACACACACACTCACTCACTCATTCTTATACACACACACACACACTCACTCACTCATTCTTACACACACACACACACACACACTCACTCGCTCATTCTTATACACAAACACTCACTCACTCACTCATTCTTATACACACACACACTCACTCACTCATTCTTATACACACACACACACTCACTCACTCATTCTTATACACACACACACACTCACTCACTGATTCTTATACACACACACACTCACTCACTCACTCACTCATTCTTATACACACACACACACACTCACTCACTCATTCTTATACACACACACACACACACACTCACTCACTCATTCTTACACACACACACACACACACTCACTCACTCATTCTTATACACACACACACACACACACTCACTCACTTATTCTTACACACACACACACACACACTCACTCACTCATTCTTATACACACACACACACACTCACTCACTCATTCTTATACACACATACACACTCACTCACTCATTCTTATATACACACACACACACACTCACTCACTCATTCTTATACACACACACACTCACTCACTCATTCTTATACACACACACTCACTCACTCACTCATTCTTATACACACACACACTCACTCACTCATTCTTATACACACACACACACACACTCACTCACTCATTCTTATACACACACACACTCACTCACTCATTCTTATACACACACACACACACTCACTCACTCATTCTTATACACACACACACACTCACTCACTCATTCTTATACACGCACACACACACACTCACTCACTCACTTATTCTTATACACACACACACACACTCACTCACTCATTCTTATACACACACACACTCACTCACTCATTCTTATACACACACACACGCACACTCACTCATTCATATACACACACACACACACTCACTCAATCATTCTTATACACACACACACACACACACTCACTCATTCTTACGCACACACACACACTCACTCACTCATTCTTATACACACACACACTCACTCACTCATTCTTATACACACACACACACACTCACTCACTCATTCTTTTACACACACACACACGCACTCACTCATTCTTATACACGCACACACACACTCAATCATTCTTATACACACACGCACACTCACTCACTCATTCTTATACACGCACACACACACACCCACTCACTCATTCTTATACACACTCTCACTCACTCACTCATTCTTATACACACACACACGCACACTCACTCATTCTTATACACACACACACACTCACTCACGTTCTTATACACACACACACTCACTCACTCACTCACTCATTCTTATACACACACACACACACACTCACTCACTCATTCTTATACACACACACACACACTCACTCACTCATTCTTATACACACACACATTCACTCACTCATTCTTATACACACACACACACACTCACTCACTCATTCTTATACACACACACACACACACTCACTCATTCTTATACACACACACTCACTCACACTCGCATACACACACACTCACTCACACTCGCATATACACACACACTCACTCACTCACTCACTCATTCTTACACACACACACTCACTCACTCATTCTTGCACACACACACACTCACTCACTCATTCTTACACACACACACACACTCACGCTCACATACACAAACAATTACACACACACTCACTCATTCTTACACACACACACACACTCACTCACTCATAAAAACAAAAAAACTGCGGGTGCTGGAAATCCAAAACAAAAACAGATTTACCTGGAAAAACTCAGCAGGTCTGGCAGCATCAGCGGAGAAGAAAAGAGTTGACGTTTCGATTCCTCATGACCCTTCGACAGAACTTGAGTGAGTCCAAGAAAGATTTGTAATATAAGCTGGTTTAAGGTGTGTGTGTGGGGGGCGGAGAGATAGAGAGACAAAGAGGTGGGGGGGGGTGTGGTTGTAGGGACAAACAAGCAGTGATAGAAGCAGCACTCAGTCACTCATTCTTATACACACACACACACACACTCACTCACTCATTCTTATACACACACACACGCACTCACTCACTATTCTTATACACACACACACACACACTCACTCATTCTTACACGCACACACACACACACACACACTCACTCATTCTTATACACACACACACACACACACATACACACACTCACTCACTCATTCTTATACACACACACACACACACACACACACACACTCACTCATTCTTATACACACACACACACTCACTCACTCATTCTTATACACACACACACACACTCACTCACTCATTCTTATACACGCACACACACACACTCACTCACTCATTCTTATACACACACACACTCACTCACTCATTCTTATACACACACACACACACTCACTCACTCATTCTTATACACACACACACTCACTCACTCATTCTTATACACACACACACACACTCACTCACTCATTCTTATACACACACACACACACACACTCACTCACTCATTCTTATACACGCACACACACACACTCACTCACTCATTATTATACACACACACACACACACACACACACTCACTCACTCATTCTTATACACACACACACGCACACTCACTCATTCTTATACACACACACACACACTCACTCACTCATTCTTATACACACACACACACACTCACTCACTCATTCTTATACACACACACACACACACTCACTCACTCATTCTTATACACGCACACACACACACTCACTCACTCATTCTTATACACACACACACACTCACTCATTCTTATACACACACACACCACACTCACTCACTCATTCTTATACACACACACACACACTCACTCACTCATTCTTATACACACACACACACACTCACTCACTCATTCTTATACACACACACACACACTCACTCACTCATTCTTACACACACACACACACACTCACTCATTCTTATACACACACACACACTCACTCACTCATTCTTATACACACACACACACACTCACTCACTCATTCTTATACACACACTTACACACACACTCACTCACTCATTCTTATACACACACACACACACACACTCACTCACTCATTCTTATACACACACACACACTCACTCGCTCATTCTTATACACAAACACTCACTCAGTCACTCATTCTTATACACACACACACTCACTCACTCATTCTTATACACACACACACACTCACTCACTCATTCTTATACACACACACACACTCACTCACTCAATCTTACACACACATACACACACACACTCACTCGCTCATTCTTATACACAAACACTCACTCACTCACTCATTCTTATACACACACACACTCACTCACTCATTCTTATACACACACACACACTCACTCACTCATTCTTATACACACACACACACTCACTCACTGATTCTTATACACACACACACTCACTCACTCACTCACTCATTCTTATACACACACACACACACTCACTCACTCATTCTTATACACACACACACACACACACTCACTCACTCATTCTTACACACACACACACACACACTCACTCACTCATTCTTATACACACACACACACACACACTCACTCACTCATTCTTACACACACACACACACACACTCACTCACTCATTCTTATACACACACACACACACTCACTCACTCATTCTTATACACACATACACACTCACTCACTCATTCTTATATACACACACACACACACTCACTCACTCATTCTTATACACACACACACTCACTCACTCATTCTTATACACACACACTCACTCACTCACTCATTCTTATACACACACACACTCACTCACTCATTCTTATACACACACACACACACACTCACTCACTCATTCTTATACACACACACACTCACTCACTCATTCTTATACACACACACACACACTCACTCACTCATTCTTATACACACACACACACTCACTCACTCATTCTTATACACGCACACACACACACTCACTCACTCACTTATTCTTATACACACACACACACACTCACTCACTCATTCTTATACACACACACACTCACTCACTCATTCTTATACACACACACACGCACACTCACTCATTCATATACACACACACACACACTCACTCACTCATTCTTATACACACACACACACACACACTCACTCATTCTTACGCACACACACACACTCACTCACTCATTCTTATACACACACACACTCACTCACTCATTCTTATACACACACACACACACTCACTCACTCATTCTTATACACACACACACACACGCACTCACTCATTCTTATACACGCACACACACACTCACTCATTCTTATACACACACGCACACTCACTCACTCATTCTTATACACGCACACACACACACCCACTCACTCATTCTTATACACACTCTCACTCACTCACTCATTCTTATACACACACACACGCACACTCACTCATTCTTATACACACACACACACTCACTCACGTTCTTATACACACACACACTCACTCACTCACTCACTCATTCTTATACACACACACACACACACTCACTCACTCATTCTTATACACACACACACACACTCACTCACTCATTCTTATACACACACACATTCACTCACTCATTCTTATACACACACACACACACTCACTCACTCATTCTTATACACACACACACACACACTCACTCATTCTTATACACACACACTCACTCACACTCGCATACACACACACTCACTCACACTCGCATATACACACACACTCACTCACTCACTCACTCATTCTTACACACACACACTCACTCACTCATTCTTGCACACACACACACTCACTCACTCATTCTTACACACACACACACACTCACGCTCACATACACAAACAATTACACACACACTCACTCATTCTTACACACACACACACACTCACTCACTCATAAAAACAAAAAAACTGCGGGTGCTGGAAATCCAAAACAAAAACAGATTACCTGGAAAAACTCAGCAGGTCTGGCAGCATCGGCGGAGAAGAAAAGAGTTGACGTTTCGATTCCTCATGACCCTTCGACAGAACTTGAGTGAGTCCAAGAAAGATTTGTAATATAAGCTGGTTTAAGGTGTGTGTGTGGGGGGCGGAGAGATAGAGAGACAAAGAGGTGGGGGGGGGTGTGGTTGTAGGGACAAACAAGCAGTGATAGAAGCAGCACTCAGTCACTCATTCTTATACACACACACACACACACTCACTCACTCATTCTTATACACACACACACGCACTCACTCACTATTCTTATACACACACACACACACACTCACTCATTCTTATACACACACACACACACACACATACACACACTCACTCACTCATTCTTATACACACACACACACACACACACACACTCACTCATTCTTATACACACACACACACTCACTCACTCATTCTTATACACACACACACACACACTCACTCACTCATTCTTATACACACACACACTCACTCACTCATTCTTATACACACACACACACACTCACTCACTCATTCTTATACACACACACACTCACTCACTCATTCTTATACACACACACACACACTCACTCACTCATTCTTATACACACACACACACACACACTCACTCACTCATTCTTATACACGCACACACACACACTCACTCACTCATTATTATACACACACACACACACACACACTCACTCACTCATTCTTATACACACACACACGCACACTCACTCATTCTTATACACACACACACACACTCACTCACTCATTCTTATACACACACACACACACTCACTCACTCATTCTTATACACACACACACACACACTCACTCACTCATTCTTATACACGCACACACACACACTCACTCACTCATTCTTATACACACACACACACTCACTCATTCTTATACACACACACACGCACACTCACTCACTCATTCTTATACACACACACACACACTCACTCACTCATTCTTATACACACACACACACACTCACTCACTCATTCTTATACACACACACACACACACTCACTCACTCATTCTTACACACACACACACACACTCACTCATTCTTATACACACACACACACACTCACTCACTCATTCTTATACACACACACACACACTCACTCACTCATTCTTATACACACACTTACACACACACTCACTCACTCATTCTTATACACACACACACACACACTCACTCACTCATTCTTATACACACACACACACTCACTCGCTCATTCTTATACACAAACACTCACTCAGTCACTCATTCTTATACACACACACACTCACTCACTCATTCTTATACACACACACACTCACTCACTCATTCTTATACACACACACACACTCACTCACTCAATCTTACACACACATACACACACACACTCACTCGCTCATTCTTATACACAAACACTCACTCACTCACTCATTCTTATACACACACACACTCACTCACTCATTCTTATACACACACACACACACTCACTCACTCATTCTTATACACACACACACACTCACTCACTGATTCTTATACACACACACACTCACTCACTCACTCACTCATTCTTATACACACACACACACTCACTCACTCATTCTTATACACACACACACACACACACTCACTCACTCATTCTTACACACACACACACACACACTCACTCACTCATTCTTATACACACACACACACACACACACTCACTCACTCATTCTTACACACACACACACACACACTCACTCACTCATTCTTATACACACACACACACACTCACTCACTCATTCTTATACACACATACACACTCACTCACTCATTCTTATATACACACACACACACACTCACTCACTCATTCTTATACACACACACACTCACTCACTCATTCTTATACACACACACTCACTCACTCACTCATTCTTATACACACACACACTCACTCACTCATTCTTATACACACACACACACACACTCACTCACTCATTCTTATACACACACACACTCACTCACTCATTCTTATACACACACACACACACTCACTCACTCATTCTTATACACACACACACACTCACTCACTCATTCTTATACACGCACACACACACACTCACTCACTCACTTATTCTTATACACACACACACACACTCACTCACTCATTCTTATACACACACACACTCACTCACTCATTCTTATACACACACACACGCACACTCACTCATTCATATACACACACACACACACTCACTCACTCATTCTTATACACACACACACACACACACTCACTCATTCTTACGCACACACACACACTCACTCACTCATTCTTATACACACACACACTCACTCACTCATTCTTATACACACACACACACACTCACTCACTCATTCTTATACACACACACACACACGCACTCACTCATTCTTATACACGCACACACACACTCACTCATTCTTATACACACACACACGCACTCACTCACTATTCTTATACACACACACACACACACTCACTCATTCTTACACGCACACACACACACACACACACTCACTCATTCTTATACACACACACACACACACACATACACACACTCACTCACTCATTCTTATACACACACACACACACACACACACACACTCACTCATTCTTATACACACACACACACTCACTCACTCATTCTTATACACACACACACACACACTCACTCACTCCTTCTTATACACACACACACACACTCACTCACTCATTCTTATACACACACACACTCACTCACTCATTCTTATACACACACACACACACTCACTCACTCATTCTTATACACACACACACTCACTCACTCATTCTTATACACACACACACACACTCACTCACTCATTCTTATACACACACACACACACACACACTCACTCACTCATTCTTATACACGCACACACACACACTCACTCACTCATTCTTATACACACACACACACACACACACACACTCACTCACTCATTCTTATACACACACACACGCACACTCACTCATTCTTATACACACACACACACACTCACTCACTCATTCTTATACACACACACACACACTCACTCACTCATTCTTATACACACACACACACACACTCACTCACTCATTCTTATACACGCACACACACACACTCACTCACTCATTCTTATACACACACACACACTCACTCATTCTTATACACACACACACGCACACTCACTCATTCTTATACACACACACACACTCACTCACTCATTCTTACACACACACACACACTCACTCACTCATTCTTATACACACACACACACACTTACTCACTCATTCTTATACACGCACACACACACACACTCAGTCACTCATTCTTATACACGCAGACACACACGCACTCACTCACTCATTCTTACACACACACATACACACTCACTCACTCATTCTTATACGCACACACACACACTCACTCACTCATTCTTATACACACACACACACACTCACTCACTCATTCTTATACACACACACACACACACTCACTCATTCTTATACACACACAGACTCACTCACTCATTCTTATACGCACACACACACACTCACTCACTCATTCTTATACACACACACACACACTCACTCACTCATTCTTATAAACACACACACACACTCACTCATTCTGATACACACACACACACACTCACTCACATTCTTATACACACACACACACTCACTCACTCACTCATTCTTATACACACACACACTCACTCACTCATTCTTATACACACACACACACACTCACTCACTCATTCTTATGCACACACACATACACACTCACTCACTCACTCATTCTTATACACACACACATTCACTCACTCATTCTGATACACACACACCCACACTCACTCACTCATTCTTATGCACACACACATACACACTCACTCACTGACTCATTCTTATACACACACACACACGCACACTCATTCATTCTTATACACACACACACACACTCACTCACTCATTCTTATACACACACACACACGCACACTCACTCATTCTTATACACACACACACACACTCACTCACTCATTCTTATACACACACACACACGCACACTCACTCATTCTTATACACAAACACACACAATCACTCACTCATTCTTAGACACACACACACGCACTCACTCACTCATTCTTATACACACACACACACTCACTCATTCTTATATATACACACACACACACTCACAATCAGTCACACATTCTTATACACACACTCACTCACTCATTCTTATACACACACACACACACACTCACTCATTCTTATACACACACACTCACTCACACTCGCATACACACACACACACTCACACTCGCATATACACACACAAACACACACTCACTCACTCATTCTTATACACACACACACACACACACACTCACTCACTCATTCTTATACACACACACACACACACTCACTCATTCTTATGCACACACACACACTCACTCACTCATTCTTATACACACACACTCACTCACTCATTCTTATACACACACACACACTCACTCACTCATTCTTATACACGCACACACACACTCACTCACTCACTCATTCTTATACACACACACACACACACTCACTCATTCTTATACACGCACACACACACTCACTCACTCTTTCTTATACACACACACACTCACTCACTCATTCTTATGCACACACACACGCACACTCACTCATTCTTATACACACACACACACACTCACTCACATTCTTATACACACACACACTCACTCACTCACTCACTCATTCTTATACACACACACACACACACACTCACTTACTCATTCTTATACACACAGACACACACTCACTCACTCATTCTCATACACACACACACACTCACTCACTCATTCTTATACACACACACACTCACTCACTCATTCTTTTACACACACACACTCACTCACTCCTTCTTATACACACACACACACACACACTCACTCACTCATTCTTATACACACACAAACATACTCACTCACTCATTCTTATACACACACACACACACTCACTCACTCATTCTTATACACACACACACACTCACTCATTCTTATACACACACACACACTCACTCACTCATTCTTATACACACACACACACACTCACTCACTCATTCTTATACACACACACACACACTCATTCTTATACACACACACACACACACACTCACTCATTCTTATACACACACACACACACACACTCTCTCATTCTTATACACACACACACACACACACTCACTCATTCTTATACACACACACACACACTCACTCACTCATTCTTATACACACACACACACACTCACTCACTCATTCTTATACACACACACACACACTCACTCACTCATTCTTATACACACACACACACACACACTCACTCATTCTTATACACACACACACACACTCACTCATTCTTATACACACACACACACACACTCACTCATTCTTATACACGCACACACACACTCACTCACTCATTCTTACACACACACACACTCCCTCATTCTTATACACACACACACACACACACACACATTCTTACACACACACACACTCACTCACTCATTCTTACACACACACACACTCCCTCATTCTTATACACACACACACACACTCACTCATTCTTACACACACACACACACACTCATTCTTACACACACACTCACTCACTCATTCTTCTACCCACACACACACTCACTCACACATTCTTATACACACACACACACTCACTCACTCATCCTTATACACACACACACACACTCACTCACTCATTCTTATACGCACACACACACACACACACTCATTCTTACACACACACTCACTCACTCATTCTTACACACACACACACACTCACTCACTCATTCTTACACACACACACACACACTCACTCACTCATTCTTATACACACACACACTCACTCACTCATTCTTATACGCACACACTCACTCACTCACTCATTCTTATACACACACACACTCACTCACTCATTCTTATACACACACACACACACACACTCACTCAATCATTCTTATACACACACACACTCACTCACTCATTCTTATACTCACACACACACACTCACTCATTCTTATACACACACACACACTCACTCACTCATTCTTATACACGCACACACACACACTCACTCACTCATTCTTATACACACACACAAACACACTCACTCACTCATTCTTATACACGCACACACACACACTCACTCACTCATTCTTATACACACACACACTCACTCACTCATTCTTATACACACACACGCACACTCACTCATTCATATACACACACACACACACACTCACTCACTCATTCTTATACAAAAACACACACACACACTCACTCATTCTTATGCACACACACACACTCACTCACTCATTCTGATACACACACACACACACTCACTCACTCATTCTTATGCACACACACATACACACTCACTCACTCACTCATTCTTATACACACTCACACACTCAACCACTCTTTCTTATACACACACACACACACGCACACTCACTCATTCTTATACACAAACACACACAATCACTCACTCATTCTTATACACACACACACACTCACTCATTCTTATATATACACACACACACACTCACAATCAGTCACACATTCTTATACACACACTCACTCATTCTTATGCACACACACACACTCACTCACTCATTCTTATACACACACACACTCACTCACTCATTCTTATACACACACACACGCACACTCACTCACTCATATACACACACACACACGCACTCACTCACTCATTCTTATACACACACACACTCACTCACTCATTCTTATACACACACACACACTCACTCACTCATTCTTATACACGCACACACACACACTCACTCACTCACTCATTCTTATACACACACACACACACACTCACTCATTCTTATACACGCACACACACACACTCACTCACTCTTTCTTATACACACACTCACTCACTCACTCATTCTTATGCACACACACACGCACACTCACTCATTCTTATACACACACACACACTCACTCACTCACTCATTCTTTTACACACACACACACACACACACACACACTCACTCACTCATTCTTATACACACACACACACACACTCACTCACTCATTCTTATACACACACACACACTCACTCACTCATTCTTATACACACACACACACTCACTCACTCATTCTTATACACACACACACACACTCACTCACTCATTCTCATACACACACACACTCACTTACTCATTCTTATACACACACACACACACACTCACTCACTCATTCTTATACACACACACACACTCACTCACTCATTCTTATACACACACACACACTCACTCACTCATTCTTATACACACACACACACTCACTCACTCATTCTCATACACACACACACTCACTTACTCATTCTTATACACACACACACACACTCACTCACTCATTCTTATACACACACACACACACACACTCACTCATTCTCACACACACACACACACACTCACTCACTCATTCTTATACACACACACACACACTCACTCATTCTGATACACACAGACACACACACTCACTCACTCATTCTCACACACACACACACACACACACACACACACTCACTCACTCATTCTGATACACACACACACACACTCACTCATTCTTATACACACACACACACACACTCACTCACTCATTCTTATACACACACACACACACTCACTCACTCATTCTTATACACACACACACACACACACACTCATTCTTATTCACACACACACACACTCACTCACTCATTCTTATACACACACACACACACACACACTCACTCACTCATTCTTATACACACACACACACACTCACTCACTCATTCTTATACACACACACACACACACACACTCATTCTTATTCACACACACACACACTCACTCACTCACTCATTCTTATACACACACACACTCACTCACTCACTCATTCTTATACACACACACACACATACTCACTCACTTATTCTTATACACACACACACACACACTCACTCAATCATTCTTATACACACACACACACTCACTCCCTCATTCTTATACACACACACACATTCACTCACTCATTCTTATACACACACACACTCACTCACTCATTCTTATACACACACACACACTCACTCACTCATTCTTATACACACACACACACACTCCCTCATTCTGATACACACACACACACACTCACTCATTCTTATACACACACACACACTCACTCATTCTTATACACGCACACACACACACACTCACTCACTCATTCTTATACACACACACACACTCACTCATTCTTATACACACACACACACACACACACATTCTTACACACACACACACACTCACTCACTCATTCTTATACACACACACACACTCACTCATTCTTATACACGCACACACACACACACTCACTCACTCATTCTTATACACACACACACACTCACTCATTCTTATACACACACACACACACACACACATTCTTATACACACACACACACTCACTCACTCATTCTTATACACACACACACACGCTCACTCATTCATTCTTATACACACACACACACACACTCATTCTTACACACACACACACACACTCACTCACTCATTCTTTTACACACACACACACACTCACTCACTCATTCTTATACACACACACACACTCACTCATGCTTATACACAAACTCACACACTCACTCATTCTTATACACACACACTCACTCACTCATTCTTATACACACACACACTCACTCACACTCATTCTTACACACACACACACACACTCACTCACTCATTCTCACACTCACAAACACTCACTCACTCATTCTCAAACACACACACACACACACACACTCACTCACTCATTCTTATGCACACACACACTCACTCACTCATTCTTATACACACACACACGCACACTCACTCATTCATATACACACACACACACACACTCACTCACTCATTCTTATACACAAACACACACACACACTCACTCATTCTTATGCACACACACACACTCACTCACTCATTCTGATACACACACACACACACTCACTCACTCATTCTCACACACACACACACACACTCACTCACTCATTCTTATGCACACACACACACTCACTCACTCATTCTTATACACACACACACTCACTCACTCATTCTTATACACACACACACGCACACTCACTCATTCATATACACACACACACACGCACTCACTCACTCATTCTTATACACACACACACTCACTCACTCATTCTTATACACACACACACACACTCACTCACTCATTCTTATACACGCACACACACACACTCACTCACTCACTCATTCTTATACACACACACACACACACTCACTCATTCTTATACGCACACACACACACTCACTCACTCTTTCTTATACACACACTCACTCACTCACTCATTCTTATGCACACACACACGCACACTCACTCATTCTTATACACACACACACACTCACTCACTCACTCATTCTTATACACACACACACACACACACACACTCACTCACTCATTCTTATACACACACACACACACTCACTCACTCATTCTCATACACACACACACTCACTCACTCATTCTTATACACACACACACACTCACTCACTCATTCTTTTACACACACGCACTCACTCACTCATTCTTATACACACACACACACACACTCACTCACTCATTCTTATACACACACACACATACTCACTCACTCATTCTTATACACACACACACACACACTCACTCACTCATTCTTATACACACACACACATACTCACTCACTCATTCTTATACACACACACACACTCACTCACTCATTCTTATACACACACACACACTCACTCATTCTTATACACACACACACACACTCACTCACTCATTCTTATACACACACAAACACACACTCACTCACTCATTCTTATACACACACACACACACACACTCACTCATTCTTAGACACGCACACACACACTCACTCACTCATTCTTACACACACACACACTCCCTCATTCTTATACACACACACACACACTCACTCATTCTTACACACACACACACACACTCATTCTTACACACACACTCACTCACTCATTCTTCTACCCACACACACACTCACTCACTCATTCTTATACACACACACACACACTCAATCACTCATCCTTATACACACACACACACACTCACTCACTCATTCTTATACGCACACACACACACACACACACTCATTCTTACACACACACACACACTCACTCACTCATTCTTATACACACACACACTCACTCACTCATTCTTATACACACACACTCACTCACTCACTCATTCTTATACACACACACACTCACTCACTCATTCTTATACACACACACACACACTCACTCACTCATTCTTATACACACACACACTCACTCACTCATTCTTATACACACACACTCACTCACTCACTCATTCTTATACACACACACACTCAATCACTCATTCTTATACACACACACACACACACTCACTCAATCATTCTTATACACACACACACTCACTCACTCATTCTTATACTCACACACACACACTCACTCATTCTTATACACACACACACACTCACTCACTCATTCTTATACACGCACACACACACACTCACTCACTCACTCATTCTTATACACACACACAAACACACTCACTCACTCATTCTTATACACGCACACACACACACTCACTCACTCATTCTTATGCACACACACACTCACTCACTCATTCTTATACACACACACACGCACACTCACTCATTCATATACACACACACACACACACTCACTCACTCATTCTTATACACAAACACACACACACACTCACTCATTCTTATGCACACACACACACTCACTCACTCATTCTGATACACACACACACACACTCACTCACTCATTCTTATACACACACACACACACTCACAATCAGTCACACATTCTTATACACACACTCACTCATTCTTATGCACACACACACACTCACTCACTCATTCTTATACACACACACACTCACTCACTCATTCTTATACACACACACACGCACACTCACTCATTCATATACACACACACACACGCACTCACTCACTCATTCTTATACACACACACACTCACTCACTCATTCTTATACACACACACACACACTCACTCACTCATTCTTATACACGCACACACACACACTCACTCACTCACTCATTCTTATACACACACACACACA
The DNA here is from genome assembly GCF_017639515.1 of Carcharodon carcharias. Taxonomy (NCBI): domain Eukaryota; kingdom Metazoa; phylum Chordata; class Chondrichthyes; order Lamniformes; family Lamnidae; genus Carcharodon; species Carcharodon carcharias. Next base: position 204,143 of record NW_024470819.1, on the reverse strand, counting down.
CACTCACTCATTCTTATACGCACACACACACACTCACTCACTCTTTCTTATACACACACTCACTCACTCACTCATTCTTATGCACACACACACGCACACTCACTCATTCTTATACACACACACACACTCACTCACTCAATCATTCTTATACACACACACACACACACACACACTCACTCACTCATTCTTATACACACACACACACACTCACTCACTCATTCTCATACACACACACACACACTCACTCACTCATTCTTTTACACACACGCACTCACTCACTCATTCTTATACACACACACACACACACTCACTCACTCATTCTTATACACACACACACATACTCACTCACTCATTCTTATACACACACACACACACTCACTCACACATTCTTATACACACACACACACTCACTCATTCTTATACACACACACACACACTCACTCACTCATTCTTATACACACACACACACACTCACTCACTCATTCTTATACACACACACACACACACACACTCATTCTTATTCACACACACACACACTCACTCACTCACTCATTCTTATACACACACACACACATACTCACTCACTTATTCTTATACACACACACACACACACTCACTCACTCATTCTTATACACACACACACACTCACTCCCTCATTCTTATACACACACACACATTCACTCACTCATTCTTATACACACACACACTCACTCACTCATTCTTATACACACACACACACTCACTCACTCATTCTTATACACACACACACACACTCCCTCATTCTGATACACACACACACACACTCACTCATTCTTATACACACACACACACTCACTCATTCTTATACACGCACACACACACACACATTCTTACACACACACACACACTCACTCACTCATTCTTACACACACACACACTCCCTCATTCTTATACACACACACACACACACACACACTCATTCTTACACGCATACACAGACTCACTCACTCATTCTTACACACACACTCACTCACTCATTCTTCTACCCACACACACACTCACTCACTCATTCTTATACACACACACACACACACTCACTCACTCATTCTTATACACACACACACACACTCACTCATTCATTCTTATACACACACACACACACACACACACACTCACTCATTCTTATACACACACACACAATCACTCACTCATTCTTATTCACACACACACACACTCACTCACTCACTCATTCTTATACACACACACACACATACTCACTCACTTATTCTTATACACACACACACACTCACTCCCTCATTCTTATACACACACACACATTCACTTCCTCATTCTTATACACACACACACTCACTTACTCATTCTTATACACACGCACACACACTCACTCACTCATTCTTATACACACACACACACACTCCCTCATTCTGATACACACACACACACACTCACTCATTCTTATACACACACACACACACACTCACTCATTCTTATACACGAACACACACTCACTCACTCATTCTTACACACACACACACTCCCTCATTCTTATACACACACACACACACACACACACATTCTTACACACACACACACACTCACTCACTCATTCTTACACACACACACACTCCCTCATTCTTATACACACACACACACACTCACTCATTCTTACACACACACACACACTCACTCATTCTTACACACACACACACACACTCATTCTTACACACACACTCACTCACTCATTCTTCTACCCACACACACACTCACTCACTCATTCTTATACACACACACACACACTCAATCACTCATCCTTATACACACACACACACACTCACTCACTCATTCTTATACGCACACACACACACACACACTCATTCTTACACACACACACACACTCACTCACTCATTCTTATACACACACACACTCACTCACTCATTCTTATACACACACACTCACTCACTCACTCATTCTTATACACACACACACTCACTCACTCATTCTTATACACACACACTCACTCACTCACTCATTCTTATACACACACACACACACTCACTCACTCATTCTTATACACACACACACTCACTCACTCATTCTTATACACACACACTCACTCACTCACTCATTCTTATACACACACACACTCACTCACTCATTCTTATACACACACACACACACACTCACTCAATCATTCTTATACACACACACACTCACTCACTCATTCTTATACTCACACACACACACTCACTCATTCTTATACACACACACACACTCACTCACTCATTCTTATACACACACACACACTCACTCACTCACTCATTCTTATACACACACACAAACACACTCACTCACTCATTCTTATACACGCACACACACACACTCACTCACTCATTCTTATGCACACACACACTCACTCACTCATTCTTATACACACACACACGCACACTCACTCATTCATATACACACACACACACACACTCACTCACTCATTCTTACACACACACACACACTCACTCACTCATTCTTATGCACACACACACACTCACTCACTCATTCTGATACACACACACACACACTCACTCACTCATTCTTATACACACACACACACACTCACAATCAGTCACACATTCTTATACACACACTCACTCATTCTTATGCACACACACACACTCACTCACTCATTCTTATACACACACACACTCACTCACTCATTCTTATACACACACACACGCACACTCACTCATTCATATACACACACACACACGCACTCACTCACTCATTCTTATACACACACACACTCACTCACTCATTCTTATACACACACACACACACTCACTCACTCATTCTTATACACGCACACACACACACTCACTCACTCACTCATTCTTATACACACACACACACACACTCACTCATTCTTATACACGCACACACACACTCACTCACTCATTCTTACACACACACACACTCCCTCATTCTTATACACACACACACACACACACACACATTCTTACACACACACACACACTCACTCACTCATTCTTACACACACACACACTCCCTCATTCTTATACACACACACACACACTCACTCATTCTTACACACACACACACACACTCATTCTTACACACACACTCACTCACTCATTCTTCTACCCACACACACACTCACTCACTCATTCTTATACACACACACACACACTCAATCACTCATCCTTATATACACACACACACACTCACTCACTCATTCTTATACGCACACACACACACACACACTCATTCTTACACACACACACACACTCACTCACTCATTCTTATACACACACACACTCACTCACTCATTCTTATACACACACACTCACTCACTCACTCATTCTTATACACACACACACTCACTCACTCATTCTTATACACACACACTCACTCACTCACTCATTCTTATACACACACACACACACTCACTCACTCATTCTTATACACACACACACACTCACTCATTCTTATACACACACACTCACTCACTCACTCATTCTTATACACACACACACTCACTCACTCATTCTTATACACACACACACACACACTCACTCAATCATTCTTATACACACACACACACACTCACTCATTCTTATACACACACACACACTCACTCACTCATTCTTATACACGCACACACACACACTCACTCACTCACTCATTCTTATACACACACACAAACACACTCACTCACTCATTCTTATACACGCACACACACACACTCACTCACTCATTCTTATGCACACACACACTCACTCACTCATTCTTATACACACACACACGCACACTCACTCATTCATATACACACACACACACACACTCACTCACTCATTCTTATACACAAACACACACACACACTCACTCATTCTTATGCACACACACACACTCACTCACTCATTCTAATACACACACACACACACTCACTCACTCATTCTTATACACACACACACACACTCACAATCAGTCACACATTCTTATACACACACTCACTCATTCTTATGCACACACACACACTCACTCATTCTTATGCACACACACACACTCACTCACTCATTCTGATACACACACACACACACTCACTCACTCATTCTTATACACACACACACACACTCACAATCAGTCACACATTCTTATACACACACACACACACTCACTCACTCATTCTTATACACACACACACTCACTCACTCATTCTTATACACACACACACGCACACTCACTCATTCATATACACACACACACACGCACTCACTCACTCATTCTTATACACACACACACTCACTCACTCATTCTTATACACACACACACACACTCACTCACTCATTCTTATACACGCACACACACACACTCACTCACTCACTCATTCTTATACACACACACACACACACTCACTCATTCTTATACGCACACACACACACTCACTCACTCTTTCTTATACACACACTCACTCACTCACTCATTCTTATGCACACACACACGCACACTCACTCATTCTTATACACACACACACACTCACTCACTCACTCATTCTTATACACACACACACACACACACACACTCACTCACTCATTCTTATACACACACACTCACTCACTCATTCTCATACACACACACACTCACTCACTCATTCTTATACACACACACACACTCACTCACTCATTCTTTTACACACACGCACTCACTCACTCATTCTTATACACACACACACACACACTCACTCACTCATTCTTATACACACACACACATACTCACTCACTCATTCTTATACACACACACACACACTCACTCACTCATTCTTATACACACACACACACTCACTCATTCTTATACACACACACACACACTCACTCACTCATTCTTATACACACACACACACACTCACTCACTCATTCTTATACACACACACACACACACACACACTCATTCTTATTCACACACACACACATACTCACTCACTTATTCTTATACACACACACACACTCACTCACTCATTCTTATACACACACACACTCTCACTCCCTCATTCTTATACACACACACACATTCACTCACTCATTCTTATACACACACACACTCACTCACTCATTCTTATACACACACACACACTCACTCACTCATTCTTATACACACACACACACACTCCCTCATTCTGATACACACACACACACACTCACTCATTCTTATACACACACACACACTCACTCATTCTTATACACGCACACACACACACACATTCTTACACACACACACACACTCACTCACTCATTCTTACACACACACACACTCCCTCATTCTTATACACACACACACACACACACAAACTCATTCTTACACGCATACACAGACTCACTCACTCATTCTTACACACACACTCACTCACTCATTCTTCTACCCACACACACACTCACTCACTCATTCTTATACACACACACACACACACTCACTCACTCATTCTTATACACACACACACACACTCACTCATTCATTCTTATACACACACACACACACACTCATTCTTACACACACACACACACTCAATCATTCTTACACACACACACACACACTCACGCATTCTTTTACACACACACACACACTCACTCACTCATTCTTATACACACACACACACTCACTCATGCTTATACACAAACTCACACACTCATTCATTCTTATACACACACACTCACTCACTCATTCTTATACACACACGCACACACACTCACTCCCTCATTCTTATACACACACATAAACTCACTCATTCGTATACACACACACACTCACTCACTCACTCATTCTTATGCACACACACACACACTCACTCACTCATTCTTATACACGCACACACACACACACTCACTCACTCATTCTTATACACACACACACACTCACTCACTCACTCATTCTTATACACACACACACACACTCACTCACTCATTCTTATACACACACACACACTCACTCACTCATTCTTATACACGCACACACACACACACTCACTCACTCATTCTTATACACACACACACACTCACTCACTCATTCTTATACACACACACACTCACTCACTCATTCTTATACACACACACTCACTCACTCATTCTTATACACACACAAACACTCACTCACTCACTCATTCTGATACACACACACACACACACTCACTCATTCTTATACACACACACACTCACTCACTCATTCTTATACACACACACACACTCACTCACTCATTCTTATACACACACACACACACACACACACTCATTCTTATACACACACACACAAACGCACTCACTCACTCATTCTTATTCACACACACACACACTCACTCACTCATTCTTATACACACACACACACACTCACTCACTCATTCTTATACACACACACACACACACACTCACTTATTCTTATACACACACACACACACACTCACTCACTCATTCTTATACACACACACACACTCACTCACTCATTCTTATACACACACACACACTCACTCACTCATTCTTATACACACACACAAACATACTCACTCACTTATTCTTATACACAAACACACACACACTCACTCACTCATTCTTATACACACACACACACTCACTCCCTCATTCTTATACACACACACACATTCACTCACTCATTCTTATACACACACACACACACTCACTCACTCATTCTTATACACACACACACATTCACTCACTCATTCTTATACACACACACACACACTCACTCACTCATTCTTATACACACACACACACACTCACTCACTCATTCTTATACACACACACACACACTCACTCACTCATTATTATACACACACACACACATACTCACTCAATTATTCTTATACACACACACACACACACTCACTCACTCATTCTTATACACACACACACACTCACTCCCTCATTCTTATACACACACACACATTCACTCACTCATTCTTATACACACACACACTCACTCACTCATTCTTATACACACACACACACTCACTCACTCATTCTTATACACACACACACACACACTCCCTCATTCTGATACACACACACACACACTCACTCATTCTTATACACACACACACACTCACTCATTCTTATACACGCACACACACACACATTCTTACACACACACACACACTCACTCACTCATTCTTACACACACACACACTCACTCATTCTTATACACACACACACACACTCACTCATTCTTACACACACACACACTCATTCTTACACACATACACACACACACACTCACTCATTCTTACACACACACTCACTCACTCATTCTTCTATCCACACACACACTCACTCACTCATTCTTATACACACACACACACACACTCACTCACTCATTCTTATACACACACACACACACATACTCATTCTTACACACACACACACACACTCACTCACTCATTCTTACACACACACACACACAATCACTCACTCATTCTTTTCCACACACACACACACTCACTCACTCATTCTTATACACACACACACACACACTCACTCATGCTTATACACAAACTCACACACTCTCTCACTCATTCTTATACACACACACTCACTCACTCATTCTTATACACACACGCACACACACTCACTCCCTCATTCTTATACACACACACACACTCACTCATTCGTATACACACACACACACTGACTCACTCACTCATTCTTATGCACACTCACACACACACTCACTCACTCATTCTTATACACGCACCCACACACACACACTCACTCACTCATTCTTATAAACACACACACACACACACACTCACTCACTCATTCTTATACACACACACACACTCACTCACTCATTCTTATACACACACACACGCACACTCAATCATTCTTATACACACACACACACACACTCACTCACTCACTCATTCTTATACACACACACACACTCACTCACTCATTCTTATACACACACACACGCACACTCAATCATTCTTATACACACACACACACACACACACTCACTCACTCATTCTTATACACACACACACACACACTCACTCACTCACTCATTCTTATACACACACACACACTCACTCACTCATTCTTATACACACACACACGCACACTCAATCATTCTTATACACACACACACACACACACACTCACTCACTCATTCTTATACACACTCACACACACACTCACTCACTCATTCTTATACACACTCACACACTCACTCATTCTTATATACACACACACATACACACACACTCACTCACTCAATCTTATACACACACTCACTCACTCATTCTTATACACACACACACACACTCATTCATTCTTATACACACACACTCACTCACACTCGCATACACACACACACACACACTCACTCACGCATTCTTGCACACACACACACACACTCACATACACACACAATTACACACACACTCACTCATTCTTACACACACACACACACTCACTCACTCATTCTGATACACACACACACACTCACTCACTCATTCTTATACACTCACACACACACACACTCACTCACACACTCATTCTTATACACACACACACACACACTCACTCATTCTTATACACACACACACACGCACACTCACTCATTCTTATACACACACACACACACTCACTCATTCTGATACACACACACACACACACTCACTCACTCATTCTTATACACACTCACACACTCACTCATTCTTATATACACACACACATACACACACACTCACTCACTCAATCTTATACACACACACTCACTCACGCTCGCATACACACACACACACACTCACTCACTCATTCTTACACACACACACTCACTCACTCATTCTTACACACACACACGCACTCACATACACACACAATTACACACACACTCACTCATTCTTACACACACAAACACACACTCACTCACTCATTCTTATACACACACACACACTCACTCACTCATTCTTATACACACACACACACACACACACACTCATTCTTATACACACACACACACTCACTCACTCATTCTTATACACACACACACACACACACACACTCATTCTTATACACACACACACACTCACTCACTCATTCTTATACACACTCACACACACTCACTCACTCATCCTTATACACACACACACACACACTCACTCATTCTTATACACACACACACACACTCACACATTCTTATACACACACACACGCACTCATTCTTATATACACACACACACCCACTCACTCACTCACTCATTCTTATACACACACACACACACTCACTCACTCATTCTTATACACGCACACACACACACTCACTCACTCATTCTTATACACACACACACTCACTCACTCATTCTTATACACACACACACACACTCACTCACTCATTCTTATACACACACACACACACACTCACTCACTTATTCTTATACACACACACACTCACTCACTCACTCATTCTTATACACACACACACTCACTCAACCACTCATTCTTATACACACACACACACGCACACTCACTCATTCTTATACACACACACATCACTCACTCCATCATTCTTTTACACACACACACACTCACTCACTCATTCTTATACACACACACACTCAACCACTCATTCTTATACACACACACACACTCACTCACTCATTCTTATACACGCACACACACACACTCACTCACTCACTCATTCTTATACACACACACACACACACACTCACTCATTCTTATACACGCACACACACACTCACTCACTCTTTCTGATACACACACACACTCACTCTCTCATTCTTATGCACACACACACACACTCACTCACATTCTTATACACACACACACTCACTCACTCACTCACTCATTCTTATACACACACACACACACACACTCACTCACTCATTCTTATACACACACACACACTCACTCACTCATTCTCATACACACACACACACTCACTCACTCATTCTTATACACACACACACACACTCACTCACTCATTCTTTTACACACACGCACTCACTCACTCACTCATTCTTATACACACACACACACACTCACTCACTCATTCTTATACACACACACACACACTCACTCACTCATTCTTTTACACACACGCACTCACTCACTCATTCTTATACACACACACACACACACTCACTCACTCATTCTTATACACACACACACATACTCACTCACTCATTCTTATACACACACACACACACTCACTCACTCATTCTTATACACACACACACTCACTCACTCATTCTTTTACACACACGCACTCACTCACTCATTCTTATACACACACACACACACTCACTCACTCATTCTTATACACACACACACATACTCACTCACTCATTCTTATACACACACACACACACTCACTCACTCATTCTTATACACACACACACACTCACTCACTCATTCTTATACACACACACACACACTCACTCACTCATTCTTATACACACACACACACACTCACTCATTCTTATACACACACACACACACACACACACTCACTCATTCTTATACACACTCACACACACACTCACTCACTCATTCTTATACACACACACACACACTCCCTCATTCTGATACACACACACACACTCACTCATTCTTATACACACACACACACTCACTCATTCTTATACACGCACACACACACACACACATTCTTACACACACACACACGCACTCACTCACTCATTCTTATACACACACACACACACACTCACTCACTCATTCTTACACACACACACACTCCCTCATTCTTATACACACACACACACTCATTCTTACACACATACACACACTCACTCACTCATTCTTACACACACACTCACTCACTCATTCTTCTACCCACACACACACTCACTCACTCATTCTTATACACACACACACACACTCACTCATTCATTCTTATACACACACACACACACACTCATTCTTACACACTCACACACACACTCACTCACTCATTCTTACACACACACACACACACTCAATCACTCATTCTTTTACACACACACACTCACACACACACTCACTCACTCATTCTTATACACACACACACACTCACTCATGCTTATACACAAACTCACACACTCACTCACTCATTCTTATACACACACACTCACTCACTCATTCTTATACACACACGCACACACACTCACTCCCTCATTCTTATACACACACACACTCACTCATTCGTATACACACACACACTCACTCACTCACTCATTCTTATGCACACACACACACACACTCACTCACTCATTCTTATACACGCACACACACACACACTCACTCACTCATTCTTATACACACACACACTCACTCACTCACTCATTCTTATACACACACACACACACACTCACTCACTCATTCTTATACACACACACACACACACTCGCTCACTCATTCTTATACACGCACACACACACACTCACTCACTTATTCTTATACACACACACACTCACTCACTCATTCTGATACACACACACACACACACACTCACTCACTCATTCTGATACACACACACACACACACACAGTCACTCACTCATTCTTATACACACACACACACTCAATCACTCATTCTTATATACACACACACACACTCACTCATTCTTATACACACACACACACACACTCACTCACTCATTCTTATGCACACACACACTCACTCACTCATTCTGATACACACACACACACACACACTCACTCACTCATTCTTATACACACACACACACACACTCACTCACTCATTCTTATGCACACACACACTCACTCACTCATTCTTATACACACACACACACTCACTCACTCATTCTTATACACACACAAACACTCACTCACTCACTCATTCTGATACACACACACACACACACACTCACTCATTCTTATACACACACACACACTCACTCACTCATTCTTATACACACACACACACACTCACTCACTCATTCTTATACACACACACACACACACTCACTCACTCATTCTTATACACACACACACACACACTCACTCACTCATTCTTATACACACACAAACACTCACTCACTCACTCATTCTGATACACACACACACACACACTCACTCACTCATTCTTATATACACACACACATACACACACACTCACTCACTCAATCTTATACACACACACACACACTCATTCATTCTTATACACACACACTCACTCACACTCGCATACACACACACACACACACTCACTCACTCATTCTTACACACACACACACTCACTCACTCATTCTTACACACACACACACACACTCACATACACACACAATTACACACACACATTCACTCATTCTTACACACACACACACACACTCACTCACTCATTCTTATACACACACACACACACACTCACTCACTTATTCTTATACACACACACACTCACTCACTCACTCATTCTTATACACACACACACTCACTCAACCACTCATTCTTATACACACACACACACACTCACTCACTCATTCTTATACACACACACAGACACTCACTCCCTCATTCTTTTACACACACACACACTCACTCACTCATTCTTATACACACACACAGACACTCACTCCCTCATTCTTTTACACACACACACACTCACTCACTCATTCTTATACACACACACACTCACTCACTCATTCTTATACACACACACACACTCACTCACTCATTCTTATACACGCACACACACACACTCACTCACTCAATCATTCTTATACACACACACACACACACACACTCACTCATTCTTATACACGCACACACACACTCACTCACTCTTTCTTATACACACACACACTCACTCACTCATTCTTATGCACTCACACACGCACACTCACTCATTCTTATACACACACACACACTCACTCACATTCTTATACACACACACACTCACTCACTCACTCACTCATTCTTATACACACACACACACACACACTCACTCACTCATTCTTATACACACACACACACACTCACTCACTCATTCTCATACACACACACACACTCACTCACTCATTCTTATACACACACACACACACTCACTCACTCATTCTTTTACACACACGCACTCACTCACTCATTCTTATACACACACACACACACACTCACTCACTCATTCTTATACACACACACACACACACTCACTCACTCATTCTTATACACACACACACACTCACTCACTCATTCTTATACACACACACACATACTCACTCACTCATTCTTATACACACACACACACACTCACTCACTCATTCTTATACACACACACACACACTCACTCATTCTTATACACACACACACACACACTCACTCACTCATTCTTATACACACACACACACACTCACTCATTCTTATACACACACACACACACTCACTCACTCATTCTTATACACACACACACACACACTCACTCACTCATTCTTATACACACACACACACACTCACTCATTCTTATACTCACACACACACACACACACTCACTCATTCTTATACACACTCACACACACACACACACACACTCATTCTTATTCACACACACACACACTCACTCACTCACTCATTCTTATACACACACACACACATACTCACTCACTTATTCTTATACACACACACACACACACTCACTCACTCATTCTTATACACACACACACACTCACTCCCTCATTCTTATACACACACACACATTCACTCACTCATTCTTATACACACACACACTCACTCACTCATTCTTATACGCACACACACACTCACTCACTCATTCTTATACACACACACACACACTCCCTCATTCTGATACACACACACACACTCACTCATTCTTATACACACACACACACTCACTCATTCTTATACACGCACACACACACACACACATTCTTACACACACACACACACACTCACTCACTCATTCTTACACACACACACACTCCCTCATTCTTATACACACACACACACACTCATTCTTACACACACACTCACTCACTCATTCTTCTACCCACACACACACTCACTCACTCATTCTTATACACACACACACTCACTCACTCACTCATTCTTATACACACACACACACACACTCATTCACTCTTATACACACACACACACACACTCATTCTTACACACACACACACTCACTCACTCACTCATTCTTACACACACACACACACACTCAATCACTCATTCTTTTACACACACACACACACACACACACACTCACTCACTCATTCTTATACACACACACACACTCACTCATGCTTATACACAAACTCACACACTCACTCACTCATTCTTATACACACACACTCACTCACTCATTCTTATACACACACGCACACACACTCACTCCCTCATTCTTATACACACACACACTCACTCATTCGTATACACACACACACTCACTCACTCACTCATTCTTATGCACACACACACACACACTCACTCACTCATTCTTATACACGCACACACACACACACTCACTCACTCATTCTTATACACACACACACTCTCTCACTCACTCATTCTTAAACACGCACACACACACTCACTCACTCATTCTTATACACACACACACACACACTCACTCACTCATTCTTATACACACACACACACTCACTCACTCACTCATTCTTATACACACACACACACACACTCACTCACTCATTCTTATACACACACACACACTCACTCACTCATTCTTATACACACACACACACTCACTCACTCATTCTTATACACGCACACACACACACTCACTCACTCAATCATTCTTATACACACACACACACACACACTCACTCATTCTTATACACGCACACACACACTCACTCACTCTTTCTTATACACACACACACTCACTCACTCATTCTTATGCACTCACACACGCACACTCACTCATTCTTATACACACACACACACTCACTCACATTCTTATACACACACACACTCACTCACTCACTCACTCATTCTTATACACACACACACACACACACACTCACTCACTCATTCTTATACACACACACACACACTCACTCACTCATTCTCATACACACACACACACTCACTCACTCATTCTTATACACACACACACACACTCACTCACTCATTCTTTTACACACACGCACTCACTCACTCATTCTTATACACACTCACACACACACTCACTCACTCATTCTTATACACACACACACATACTCACTCACTCATTCTTATACACACACACACACACTCACTCACTCATTCTTATACTCACACACACACACTCACTCATTCTTATACACACACACACACACACTCACTCACTCATTCTTATACACACACACACACACTCACTCATTCTTATACACACACACACACACTCACTCACTCATTCTTATACACACACACACACACACTCACTCACTCATTCTTATACACACACACACACACTCACTCATTCTTATACTCACACACACACACACACACTCACTCATTCTTATACACACTCACACACACACACACACACACTCATTCTTATTCACACACACACACACTCACTCACTCACTCATTCTTATACACACACACACACATACTCACTCACTTATTCTTATACACACACACACACACACTCACTCACTCATTCTTATACACACACACACACACACACTCATTCTTATTCACACACACACACACTCACTCACTCACTCATTCTTATACACACACACACACATACTCACTCACTTATTCTTATACACACACACACACACACTCACTCACTCATTCTTATACACACACACACACATACTCACTCACTTATTCTTATACACACACACACACACACTCACTCCCTCATTCTTATACACACACACACATTCACTCACTCATTCTTATACACACACACACTCACTCACTCATTCTTATACGCACACACACACTCACTCACTCATTCTTATACACACACACACACACTCCCTCATTCTGATACACACACACACCCTCACTCATTCTTATACACACACACACACTCACTCATTCTTATACACGCACACACACACACACACATTCTTACACACACACACACACACTCACTCACTCATTCTTACACACACACACACTCCCTCATTCTTATACACACACACACACACTCATTCTTACACACACACTCACTCACTCATTCTTCTACCCACACACACACTCACTCACTCATTCTTATACACACACACACTCACTCACTCACTCATTCTTATACACACACACACACACACTCATTCATTCTTATACACACACACACACACACTCATTCTTACACACACACACACACACTCACTCACTCATTCTTATACACACACACACACTCACTCATGCTTATACACAAACTCACACACTCACTCACTCATTCTTATACACACACACTCACTCACTCATTCTTATACACACACGCACACACACTCACTCCCTCATTCTTATACACACACACACTCACTCATTCGTATACACACACACACTCACTCACTCACTCATTCTTATGCACACACACACACACACTCACTCACTCATTCTTATACACGCACACACACACACACTCACTCACTCATTCTTATACACACACACACTCACTCACTCACTCATTCTTATACACACACACACACACACTCACTCACTCATTCTTATACACACACACACACACACTCACTCACTTATTCTTATACACACACACACTCACTCACTCATTCTGATACACACACACACACACACACTCACTCACTCATTCTGATACACACACACACACACACACTCACTCACTCATTCTTATACACACACACACACACACACTCACTCATTCTTATACACACACACACACACACTCACTCACTCATTCTTATGCACACACACACTCACTCACTCATTCTGATACACACACACACACACACACTCACTCACTCATTCTGATACACACACACACACACACACTCACTCACTCATTCTTATACACACACACACACACACTCACTCACTCATTCTTATACACACACACACTCACTCACTCATTCTTATACACACACACACACACTCACTCACTCATTCTTATACACGCACAAACACTCACTCACTCACTCATTCTGATACACACACACACACACTCACTCACTCATTCTTATACACACACACACACTCACTCACTCTTTCTTATACACACACACACACACTCACTCACTCATTCTTATACACACACACACACACTCACTCACTCATTCTTATACACACACACACACACACTCACTCACTCATTCTTATACACACACAAACACTCACTCACTCACACATTCTGATACACACACACACACACACTCACTCACTCATTCTTATACACACACACACACACTCATTCATTCTTATACACACACACTCACTCACACTCGCATACACACACACACACACACTCACTCACTCATTCTTACACACACACACACTCACTCACTCATTCTTACACACACACACACACACTCACATACACACACACACACACACACACTCACTCACTCATTCTGATACACACACACACACTCACTCACTCATTCTTATACACACACACACACACTCACTCACTCACTCATTCTTATACACACACACACACTCACTCACTCATTCTTATACACACACACACTCACTCACTCACTCATTCTTATACACACACACACACACTCACTCACTCATTCTTATACACACTCACACACACACTCACTCACTCATTCTTATACACACTCACACACTCACTCATTCTTATATACACACACACATACACACACACTCACTCACTCAATCTTATACACACACTCACTCACTCATTCTTATACACACACACACACACACTCATTCATTCTTATACACACACACTCACTCACGCTCGCATACACACACACACACACACTCACTCACTCATTCTTACACACACACACACTCACTCACTCATTCTTACACACACACACACACACTCACATACACACACACGCACACACTCACTCACTCATTCTTATACACACACACACACTCACTCACTCATTCTTATACACACACACACACACACACACTCATTCTTATACACACACACACACACACTCACTCACTCATTCTTACACACACACACACTCACTCACTCATTCTTATACAGACTCACACACACTCACTCACTCATTCTTATACACACACACACACACACTCACTCATTCTTATACACACACACACACACACTCACTCACTCATTCTTATACACACACACACTCACTCTCTCATTCTTATACACACACACACACTCACTCACTCATTCCTATACACACACACACGCACTCATTCTTATATACACACACACACCCACTCACTCACTCACTCATACTTATACACACACACACACACTCACTCACTCATTCTTATACACGCACACACACACACACACTCACTCACTCATTCTTATACACACACACACACACTCACTCACTCATTCTTATACACACACACACACACACTCACTCACTTATTCTTATACACACACACACACTCACTCTCTCACTCATTATTATACACACACACACTCACTCAACCACTCATTCTTATACACACACACACACGCACACTCACTCATTCTTATACACACACACAGACACTCACTCACTCATTCTTTTACACACACACACACTCACTCACTCATTCTTATACACACACACACTCACTCATTCTTATACACAGACATCACACTCACTCACTCACTCATTCTTATATACACACACACACACACTCACTCACTCATTCTTATACACACACTCACTCATTCTTATACACACACACTCACTCACACTCACATACACACACACACACACACACTCACTCACTCATTCTTACACACACACACACTCACTCACTCATTCTTACACACACACACTCACACTCACATACACACACAATTACACACACACTCACTCATTTTTACACACACACACACTCTCACACACACACTCACACACACACATACTTACACACACACACACACACTTTCGCACACATTCACTCATTCTTAGACACACACACACTCTCACACATACTCACACACACCTACTC
>NW_024470819.1:142500-180000 GCF_017639515.1 Carcharodon carcharias | reverse complement strand
CACACATCCTCACACATGCTCACAAACACACACACACACAATCAGAAATACACACACATGCATAGACACGCTCTCTCACACACACTCTCACAGATCCACACACTCACACATACCCACTCACAAATACACACACACTCACACCCACACACTCTCACAAACTCTCTCACACACATGCACAGTCACGCACTCATCCTCATATACACTCACAAACACACACACTAACATTCACGCTTACACACAGAAAATCTCTCACACTCTCACAAACCCACTCACACACACACTCACACACAATCAAACACAATCATACACACACATATGGACAATCTCACACACACTCAGTCACACACACACACACACACACACACACATATTCACACACACAATTACTCACCCTTACAATTACACACACTCTCACTCACTCACAGATACACAAACTTACACACACTCAGACAGACACACATGAACACATACACTCACTCCACACACACAGCCACACAAACACACACACAGTCACACACACACAAACACACTTGTATACACTCTCACACACACGCACACTCGCACACACACGCAAACACTCACGGACACCCTCACACTCACACATACACACACTAACTCTCTCACACTCACATAACATAATTCTCACATTCTCTCACACATGTAACACACACACTCACTCAAACAATCACACACACACTCAGACACACACTCACCCGCTCACACTTGCACACACACATATGCATGCATACACTCACACTCACATGGACACACATATTCTTACACAGACTCACTCACATACACTCACTCACACATGTACACACATATTCTCACACAGACTCACTCACACACACTCACACACATGCACTATCAGACAGACACACACACTCACACACGGTCACTCACACACACTGACTCACACTCATTTTCAAACACACATACACTCAATCACACACATTCACAGTTGCACACACTCGCATTCACACACAATCACACTCACTGTCAAACACAGACTCACAGTCACATGCATCCACTCACACACATATTCACTCATCCTTCCATCCACACACACACACTCACTCACAGACACACTCTCATTCACACATACACTCACTCACGCTCACACACACTCACTCATGCTCACACTCACACACACTCACAATCACACACACACATGCACTCACACACACTCACAACAACACAAACACAGACACACACACACACTCACAGCGGCACAAACACACACACTCTCAGACACACAAACACACATACTCACACACATATTCACTGACACACACACACACATTCATTGACACAGTCACACAGGCTCACACACTCACACTAACACGCACATAAACACACACACACATATAAAAACACATAGACACACACTCACACTATTACACGTATACATTCAAAAACATACTCACGCTCACATACACTCACAACACAGTCAATACATTCACAACACAATCACAACACAAACATACACACTCAGGCAGACACACACACTCAGCTGCACAAACACACACTCATACATTCACTGGCACACACATAAGCACACACACACTCACACTCACAACCACACAAATACACACACACACACTCAAAGCCACACAAAAACACACACACACATGCTCACAGTAACACTCACTCGCTCACACACACATTCTCTCAAACACACACATACGCATACGCATGCATATGCTCGCACTCACACACATTCTCACAGACTCGTGCACACACACACACACACACTCACTTGTGTGCACACACACTCACACTCACGCCCACACACACAAACACACACTCACTCATGCCCACACACATACACACACACACTCACTCAAGCCCACACACAAACACACACACTCACTCGCTCACACACGCACTCGCTCACACACACCCACGTGCTCACACTCACAAACATGTGTATGCACACACATGCACCCACGCACTCACTCACATGGATGCTCACACTCACACTCACTCACATGGACACTCACACAGACACACACTCACTTACAGGGACATCACACGGACACTCACACGGACACACACTCATTCACACTCACTCACATGGACACTCACACGGACACACACTCACTCACACTCACTCACACGGACACTCACAAGGACACTCACACGGACAGTCTCACACTCACTCACACGGACACACACTTACTCACACGGACATTCACACTCACTCACATGGACACTCATACGGACACTCACATGGACACACACTCATTCACACGGACACACACTCACTCACACGGACACTCACACGGACACACACTCACTCACACGGACACTCACACTCACTCACACTCTCTCACACGGACACTCACACGGACACTCACACGGACACTCACACGGACTATCTCACACTCACTCACACGGACAATCACACGGACACACACTCACTCACACTCACTCACACGGACACTTACACGGACACTCACACAGACACTCTCACACTCACTCACACGGACAATCACACAGACACACACTCACATACATGGACACACACTCAATCACACGGACACACACACTCACTCACACGGACACTCACACTCACACGGACACTCACACTCACTCACACGGACACTCATACGGACACTCACATGGACACACACTCACTCACACAGACACACACTCACTCACATGGACACTCACACTCTCTCACACGGACACTCACACGGACACTCACACGGACACTCACACGGACTATCTCACACTCACTCACACGGACAATCACACGGACACACACTCACTCACACGGACACACACTCACTCACACGGACACACACTCACTCACACGGACACTCACACGGACACTCACACGGACATTCTCACACTCACTCACATGGACAATCACACAGACACACACTCACACACATGGATACACACTCAATCACACGGACACACACACTCACTCACACGGACACTCATACGGACACTCACATGGACACACACTCACTCACACGGACACACACTCAATCACACGGACACTCACACAGACACACACTCACTCACACGGACACACACTCAATCACACGGACACTCACACTCACTCACACGGACACTCACGGACACACACTCACTCACACACTCACTCACACGGACACTCATACGGACACACACTCAGTCACACGGACACACTCACTCACGCGGACACTCACTCAACACACACACACCCGTGTGCGCTGCACCCGCGTCCGCCAAAGTCTCACTCACCAGGTGTAACCCACGAGCGACACGATTGTCACCGCTAGAATGACAATTGCCAGGAGGGAGACTAAATTCAGCGCCAGCAAGCTCCTCTGCCTGGGAGGGGGGGTGATGACGTCCGGCTCCAGTCCCTCTTCATGGAGCAGGGGCGGGTGTGTCTCCCCTGTCTCCATCGGGATTGTTATCCTCTCGCCAACTGAAACCAGACGTGGGAAGTTCAGAGGTCAGAGGTCAGAGGTGTGGAGGGTTGAGGGGCGAAAGCGGCCCTGAAGGGGCATCCCGGTGAGGCTCTGGGCCAATGGGTGGAGACGGCCATCAGCCTCTTACACAGGGAGAGCAGGAAGCACCGGGGACCTCGCTCTCCGTCGCCACCCGCAGGCCACCGCCCAGAACTGCAGCGTGACTGTTGACATACAAAACCTCCACCGTCTCCGCCGGCGAAATGGCGGGAGGACCGAAGCCGTTGGACCCCGTCGCAAACGCCGTTCCCTCCACTCCGGCCCCCTCCCCGGCTACCCGCGGACCATCTACAGCCTTGGAATCATGCCTGACCCCCTCCGTCCGCCCCACCTCCCCCTCCTGCGCCCTCCACCTCGAGGTTCAGAGCACGTGGGCGAGAGGAACTCCCCATCCTGCCGTCATGACGCCACCCAATTCTGCCCCCACCCTCACCCACCGCCTCGGCCTATCCACTGCTGAAGCCCTCGTCCCGTGCCCCTGTTCCCCCTCCAGGCTCCAGACCCCTCTGACGCTCGCCACCCCCTCCGACCCTTTCCCGCCCTCCGTAATCGTCAGCTCATCCCAAACTCAGCCGAGCCTCCCTCCCCGTCTCCTGACTCGCTCCTCACTCACCCCCTCACGCTCAGCCCCCTCCCCGCGCTCCCTGACCCCACACCGGCTCCCGGTCCGGCAACGCCTCGATTTTCAAACTCTCCTCCTCCTGTTCAAATCCCTCCCTCACCCCCTCCCTCCCTATCTCTGTAACCTCCTCCAGCCCCTACAATACTCATCCTCCTGTTCAAATCCCACCCTCATCCCCTCCTTCCCTATCTCTGTAACCTCCTCCAGCCCCTACAATTCTCTTCCTCCTGTTCCTATCACTCAATAGCCCCTCGCCTTCTCCCTCCCTATCTCTGTAACCTCCTCCAGCCCCTACAATTCTCATCCTCCTGTTCAAATCCCTCCCTCACCCCCTCCCTCCATATCTCTGTAACCTCCTCCAGCCCCTACAATTCTCATCCTCCTGTTCAAATCCCTCCCTCACTCCCTCCCTCCCTATCTCTGTAACCTCCTCCAGCCCCTACAATTCCCATCCTCCTGTTCAAATCCCTCACTCACCCCCTCCCTCACTATCTCTGTAACCTCCTACAACCCTCTGAGATCTCTGAGCTCCTCCGATTCCGGCCTCTCGAGCCTCCCCCGATTCCCATCGCTCCACCATTGGCGGCCAGGCCTTCAGCTGCCTGGGGGACCCAAAGCTCTCGAACCTGTCAGCAGCTCTGCCTCCCTGTCTCTCTCTCTCTCTCGCTCTGTCTGTCTCTCTCTGTTTCTCTTTCTCTCTCTCTCTCTCTCTCTCTATGTTTCTCTCTCTCTGTTTCTCTCTCTCTCTCTCTGTTTCTCTCTCTGTTTCTCTTTGTTTCTTTTTCTCTCTCTCTCTCTCTCTATGTTTCTCTCTCTCTGTTTCTCTTTGTTTCTCTTTCTCGCTCTCTCTCTCTCTCTCTGTTTCTCTCTCTCACTCTCTGTTTCTCTTTCTTTCTCTCCCTGTCTTTCTCTCTCTTTCTCTCTCTTCCTCGGTCTCTCTCTCTGTTTCTCTTTTTTTCACTCTCTCTCTATTTCTGTCTCTCTATCTGTCTCTCTCTCTTTCTGTTTCTCTTTCTCTCTCTCTGTCTCTCTTTCTGTCTCTCTCTTTCTGTTTCTCTTTCTCTCTCTCTCTCTGTTTCTCTCTCTCACTCTCTGTTTCTCTTTCTTTCTCTCCCTGTCTTTCTCTCTCTTCCTCAGTCTCATCTCTGTTTCTCTTTCTTTCTCTCCCTGTCTTTCTCTCTCTTTCTCTCTCTTCCTCGGTCTCTCTCTCTGTTTCTCTTTTTTTTTCTCTCTGTCTCTATTTCTGTCTCTCTCCCTGTCTCTTTCTCTGTCTCTCTCCCTATTTCTCTTTCTTTCTCTCTCTCTCTTTCTTTCTCTCCCGGTCTTTCTCTCTCTTTCTCTCTCTCCCTGTTTCTCTTTTTTCACTTTCTCTTTCTCTCTCTGTCTCTCTGTCTCTCGCTGTCTCTTTCTTTCTGTCTCTCTCTCTCTCTCTCTCTTTCTCTGTCTCTCTCTCTCTCCTCTCAGACATTCTTTAAAACCTCCCACTCTGGTCTCAGCTCCACTCTCCTGTCTGTCCTCCCACCCCCACCATAACCCTCGACTCCCCCCCACCCCATGTCGATCAGAGACCTGTCTGACTCAGCCTCGAATATATTCAACACCCCGGCCCCCACTGCTCTCTGTGGGGGGTGGGGGAGAACATTCCACAGACTGACCACCCTCGGAGAGAAGAAATTCCTCCTCATCTCTGTCTTCAACTGGAGACCCCCTCATTCTGAAACTGTGTCTCCCACCCCCCTCGTTCTAGATACCCCCACGAGGTGGGTAAACATCCCCTCAGCCTCCACCCTCCCCTCCCCTCAGGATCTGATCTGTGTCAATAAGATCACTTCTCATTGCTCTAAACTCCAATGGAGACAGGGCCCAACCTGCTCAACCTTTCCCCCATCAGACAAATCCCCTTCATCCCGGGAATCAGCCCAGTGAACCTTCTCCCAGCGGCCTCCAATAGCGAGTCTGTCCCTCCTTAAGTCAGGAGACTGAAACTGTCCACCGCGCTCCAGGTGTGGACTCCCCAGTGCCCTGTACACTTGGAGCGAGACTCCCCGGCTTTTATACCCCATCCCCCTCGCAATAAAGGCCATTTACCTCCCGAATCACTTGCTGCATCTGCGTACTAACTTTCCCCGATTCATGTACCTGGACACCCAGATCCCTCTGCATCGCAGAGCCCTGCAATCTCTCTCCAATCAGATCATATCTATCCTTCCTCTCGAAGTGGACAACCTTCACATGTTCCTACCCGATACTCCACTTGCCATATTTTTTGCCCGCTCGCTGAACCTGCCGATATCCCTTTGCCCTCCCTTGGTATCCTCCTCACAGCTTTTCCATCCATCCTGTGGACCTTACCGGTTACATCGTAGAAGTTGTTAGCGATGGGTTTGCCCTCTTTCCCCATGACGATGCAACAATAGGTCTGCTCATGCTCTTTCTTCACTTGAAGGATGGACAAGCTTGACTCATCCGTCTCCCGCAATTCCTGAAAATTCCACAGATTGCGACTCCCCTGAGGGAGATAATGAGAGATTCCGAGCTTTAAACCACGCCTGTCGCCGCTCTCCGTGTCGCCTTGGTCACTGGATCCCACACTTCCCTCAGCGCCAGGAGGTTGTGACTTCGGCTCCACCCCCAACCACACACCACTCCAGAAATCCGAGTTCCATAATCCAGGCCGACACTGCCCCCGGTACCAGTACTGAGGGAGTGCTGCACTGTCAGAGGGTCAGTACTGAGGGAGTGCTGCACTGTCAGAGGGCCAGTACTGAGGGGGTGCTGCACTGTCGGAGGGAGATGTATATACTCTAGGATTTGAGCTCCATAATCCAGGCTGACACTTCCCCCCCGGGTACCAGTCATGTGTACATACCCCTATCGCAGACCCTTCCTGATTCTGAATCTCTCCCTTAACCTTCTCTGCTCCGAGGAGAACGAGACCCCCGGCTTCTCCCTGTCTCTCTCTCCGCGCGGACTGAAGCCCCTCATCCCTACCCCCCCATCCCCCCACCCCCCACCGCTCTGGGAAACCTCCTCCACGCAACCCCCTCCCTCTCTCCCAGGCCTTGACATTCCCTCCCGAAAAATTCCGGCGACCGGAGAGGGAAGCGATAGTCCTTTCGAGTCCGAGACAGAGAGTCGGGGGTGGCAGACGGCCGGAGGTGGTGGTGGGTAGCAGGGTTGGTGCAGGGGAGCGATGGAGAGGGTCAGACTCGAGGACGGCTGGGGTCGTTCCTTACCAAGGGTGCCCTGAAGTAGATGTAACTGTGAAAGTTGGAGGTTATGCGGTGCCAGGGCTCGAAACAGTCCAGCCTGATCTCATCGTCGATTCCGACTTTCAACTTCAGTACTGGGGGTGGGGGCAAGAAGGGGGTGGGGGGGTGGATCAGTCATGACACAAAGGTAATATTCCCTCCCCTACATTCCTCTGCCCGCCCTCCATGCCCTGACCCACCTCCAGCCACCCCCCCTTCCCAGGACCGCTGCTTCTCACATCCCCTTCGCACCCATATACCTCTGACCAGTGCCCCGGTGATCTTACAGATATACAATGCCCAGTGACATACCCACTGCCTGAGCCAAACACAGGAGGTTCTCATCATGGGGAGGCTTGATGAATAGTACCCGATGATCCCACACACCACCCACCCCCAGCCACACCAGTGGAGGATATCCACGTTCACACACATATACCTCTGACCAGTGCCCCAGCGCTCTTACAGATATACAATGCCCAGTGACATACCCACTGCCTGAGCCAATAACAGGAGATTTACATCATGGGGGGGCTTGGAGAATGGTGCCTGACAATCCCACCTCTCCCCCCCACCCACCCCGGCCACACCAGTGGAGGATATCCACGTTCACACCCATATACCTCCGACCAGTGCCCCAGCGATCTTACAGATATACAATGCCCAGTAACATACCCACTTCCTGAGCCAAGCACTGGAGATTTACATCATGGGGGGGCTTGGAGAATGGTACTAGACGATCCCACCCTTTCCCTACACACACACCCCCCACCCCCGGCCATACCAATGGAGGATATCCAGCCGGGTTAGAGCATTGGACCCCCTCCCCTCCCGCTGTACACTCACCACCGACACCCCCAACCCCCACCACCACCACCCACCCAGTAATGGCCATGGGATCTTCCACATCACCCGGGAGGGCAGATTAATGTCGGATACTGAAAGATGTCTCCTCCGACAGTGTGGCACTCCCTCAGTACTGGAACCGGGGGAGGGGTGGGGGGGGGGGTGGGGGTAGTGTCAGCCTGGATTATGGAGCCTCAACATATCAGACTCAGCCTATCCCCACTTCCAACCCCTACTCTTTACCCAATCGCCTTCAACCTGTGTCACCCTCTGGCTCCCGACCCTCCTGACAACTGGAAATAGTTTCCCCCCACTCATTGACCCCACCCCCCCACATCGAGTGAGCAGCACACGTGACTCCCGTCCACGTGGCCGACGAGGCTGATGTTGAAGGCTCCTGGGCAGTCGACGGAGGTCAGGGGAAGAAGGGGCCGGAGGAGGCCATTCAGCCCCTCTCGCATCCCATCCCCCCCCCCACCCCCACCCCGCTCCCCGCCGCTCAACACCGCCGTGTCTGATCTCCTACCCCCGACCCCACTCTGCCCCCATCCTCCTCCCTCAGGGGCTTGAGTGCTCCAGCAGCTACACTGCCAACCGAGGAGAGATAAGCAATCGAGCCCATTGATGTGGCTTATTTATACGTGCTCGAAGTGACACACGTTCATGAAAGGAACCTGTCCATGGTTCGGGCTTCTTCCCTTGGAGAATGTTCCGGCAACCTGTCCGCCTCCTGCGTCAGGGTTTAATCTTTTGCCACTCAGTGTATCACAAACCCCCACCCCTCCTGCCCATGTCATCGCCCCAACCCACCCCTCCACAGCCCCGTTCAGCCTACCTGCACACTCAATTTTCATGACACAGCTGACATACTCCACGCTACAGTCGCTACAATGTAGGAATTTCACTGTGAAGTTACCTGGGGATTGGAGGGAGGGAGAGGAGAAAGGAATAGTCAGCACCGTCGGGTTCCCAGTTTTAACCAGTGCCTACCCGGACCCACCACCCCGCAGCTCCCCCCCAACTCCAACCGCCAGCGCCACCTGTCCCTCCATTCCCCTTCTCTACCCGTGCCCCCACTCCATTCCGAATTCCGTCCCCCCCCCCCGGCTCCTTCCCCCACTTCCCACCACCGCCGAAGCCGCTCTCCCCGCGAATTCCGCTCCCTAACACTTTCCCCGGACGCCGTTTCGTGGAGTCAGTGTGGCCGTTCTGCCCCCTGACTCCACGCCAGCTCGGCTTGGGGGTGTAGGCAACCCAGCCATTCCCATTCCTCAGCATCGTCCCATCCCCACTACGCCCGCACCCCTTCCCCCGCCCCACCCCAGCTCACCCTCCCTCGCCGAGGCCGGTGCAAGTCCATTTCCCTCGAACGCCCATTCAATTTCCTTCAAAAGTTATTCATCATCTCGTCTATTTCCACCCTCCTGGGGAGTGTGTTACAGGTCATTAATACTCACTGCGGTTCATAACCTGAATTCCTAATCCTAATCCCTAAGCCCTGACCTCAAACCTAACCCTAACCGCTAATCTGAACCCTAATCCCTAACCCGAACACTAACCCTAACCCTAACCCTAACCCCTAACCTCAACCCTAACGCAGAGTCATACCCCTTACCCCTCTACCTAACCCTAACCCTAATCCCTAACCTTAACACTAACCCTAACCCTAACCTCTAACCTCAACCCTAACCCAGAGTCATACCCCTAACCCCTAACCCTAACACTAACCCTAATCCCTAACCCTAACACTAACCCTAACCCCTGACCTCAACCCTAACCTTAACCCCTAATCCGAACCATAATCCATAACCCTAATACTAACCCTAACCCTAACCCCTAACCTCAACCCTAACGCAGAGTCATACCCTTAACCCCAACACTAACCCTAATCCCTAACCCTGATCTCAACCCTAACACAGAGTCATACCCCTAACCCCTAACCCTAACCCTAATCCCTAACCCTAACACTAACCCTAACCCTAACCCCTAACCTCAACCCTAACGCAGAGTCATACCCTAAACCCTAACTCTAACCCTAATCCCTAACCCTAACACTAACACTAATCGCTAATCCCTAACCTCAACCTTAACACAGAGTCATACCCCTAACCCCTAACCCCTAATCCTCACCCTAACCCCTAACCCTAACCCTAATTCTTAACCCCTAACCTCAACACTAACGCAGAGTCATAACCCTAACCCTTAATCCAAACCCTAATCCCTAACCCTAACCCTAATTCTTAACCCCTAAACTCAACCCTAACACAGAGTCATAACCCTAACCCCGAACCCCTAATCCTAACCCTAACCCTAACTTCAACCCTAACCACTGACCTCAACCCTAAAGCACTCATAACCCTAACATCTAATCTTAATCCCGAACCCCAACCCCTATCAGACAACCCTAACCCTAACGCTGAACCCCAATCCCCTATCAACACTAATGCCAAACCCCAAACCCCTAATACCTATCACCCAACCCCAACCCCAAACCTCTAACCCCTATCACCCAACCCTAACCCCAACTCCGAACCTCTAACCCCTATCACCCAACCCTAACGCAATTTCCGAACCCCTATCACCCAACCCTAACCCCAACCCCGAACCCATAACCCCTATCAACCAATATTAACCCCAACACCAAAACCCTAAACATATCACCCAACCCTAACCACAACGCCGAACCCCTAACCCCTATCACCAAACCCAAACCCCAACCCCAAACCTCTAACCCCGTTCACCCAACACTTACCCCAACCCCGAACCCCTAACCCCTATCAACCAACTCTTACCCCAACACCTAACCCCTATCACCCAAACCTTACCCCAACCCCGAACCCCTAACCCCTATCACCCAACTCTTACCCCAACCCCTAACCCCTATCACCCAACCCTTACCCCAACCCCGAACCTCTAACCCCTATCACCCAACCCTAACCCCAACCCCAAACTCCTAACCCCTATCACCCAACCCTTACCCCAACCCCGAACCTCTAACCCCTATCACCCAAACCTAACCCCAACCCCGAACCCCTAACCCCTATCATCAAACCCAAACCCGGAGCCCTAACCCCTAACCCCTATCACCAAACCCTTACCCCAACCCCGAACCTCTAACCCCTATCACCCAACCCTAACCCCAACCCCAAACTCCTAACCCCTATCACCCAACCCTTACCCCAACCCCGAACCTCTAACCCCTATCACCCAACCCTTACACCAACCCCGAACCCCTAACCCCTATCACCAAACCCAAACCCGGAGCCCTAACCCCTAACCCCTATCACCAAACCCTTACCCCAACCCCGAACCCCTAACCCCTATCACCAAACCCAAACCCGGAGCCCTAACCGCTATCTCACAACCCAAACCCTAAACCACGAAACCCTAATGCCTATCACCCAACCATAACCAGAATCCTTACACCCTATCACCCTAACCTAACCCCAGCCCCCTAACACTTACCACACAACCCTAACCCCAACACCGAACCTCTAACCACTATCACCCAACCCTAACCCCAACCCCGAACCCCTAACCCATATCACCCAACCCTAACCCCAACTCCGAACCCCTAACCCCTATCACCTTACACCTATCACACAACCCTAACCCCAACCCTGAACCCCAAACCCATATCACCCGACCCTAACCCCAAACCCCTAACGCCTATCCCCTAACCCCAACCCCAAACCCCTAACCCCTATCACCCAACCCTAAACCCAACCCGAACCCCTAACCCCTATCACCCAACAATAACCCCAACCCTGTACCCCTATTACCCAACAATCATCCCAACCCTGTACCCCTCTCACCCAACAATCACCCCAACCCTGTACCCCTATCACCCAACCCTAACCCCAACCCTGTACCCCTAACACCTATCACCCAATCCTAAGCCCAACCCCGAACCTCTAACCCCTATCACCTTACACCTATCACAGAACCCTAACCCCAACCCCGGACCCCAAACCCATATCACCCAACACTAACCCCAACCCTGAACTACTGACCCCTATCACCCAACCTTAACTCCAAACCCTAAACCAAAACCCTAACCCCTAACCCCTATCACCCAACTCTAACCCCAAACCCCTAACCCCTATCACCCAACCCTAATCCCAACCCCATACCCCTAACCCCTATCACCAAACCCTAACCCCAATCCCGAACCCTTACTCCTATCACCCAACCCTAACCCCCAACCTGAACCCCTAACCCCTATCACCCAACCCTAACCCTGAACGTCGAACTCCTAACCCCTATCACCCAACCCTAACCCCTAACCCGAACACCTAACCCCTTTCACCCAACCCTAACCCTGAACGTCGAACTCCTAACCCCTATTACCCAACTCTAACCCCTAACCCGAACCCCTAACACCTATCACCCAACCCTAACCCTAACCCCAAACCCCTAACCCCTACCACCCAACCTTAACCCCAACCCCGAACCCTTACCCCTATCCTCTACCACTAAACCCCAAACCACTACACCCTATCAACTATCCCAAGCCCAAAAACCAAACCCTAACCATTGACCCCCCCACCCACAACCCCAACCCCCTAACCCCTTACCCTATACTCTAACTCTAATTCCTCCCTTGCCCCATAATCTTAAATCTGTGTCCAGGGCCCACGACTCCCTGATCCACCAGCGAGTGGAGAGAGTTATTCTCCATCTACCTTCTCCCAGCCTGTCCTGGTCTCCTCCACCTCTATCAGATCCTTCCCCCCACTCCCTTCCTCAATCTTCTCTGCTCCAAGGAGAACAGCACCCACCCCACCTCCAGCTTCTCCAACCTAACCCACCCTGGATAACATTCACCCCACACAAGTGCCAGGCAATGACCATCTCCAGCAAGAGAGAATCTAACCATCACCCCCTTGATGTTCAATGGGCATTACCCTCACTGAATCCCCCACTGTCGACATCCTGGGGGTTACCATTGACCAGAAACTGAACTGGGACCAGCCATATAAATACTGTGGCTACAAGAGCAGGTCAGAGGCTGGGAATCCTGCAGAGAGTTACTAACCTCCTGACTCCCCCAAAGCCTGTCCACCATCTACAAGGCACAAGTCAGGAGTGTGATGGGATACTCCCCACTTGCCTGGATGTGTGCAGCTCCCACAATACTCAAGAAGCTCGACACCGTTCAGGACAAAGCAGCACTGTGTGTATGTGTGTATCTGTGTGTATGTGCATGCACGTGTGTGTGTGTGGGGGGGGGGTGGAGGGGGTGTGAGAGAGTGTGGGAGTGAGTGTGTAAGGGTGAGTGTGTCACTGTGTGTATGAGTGAGTGAGTGTGTGTGCGTGTGAGTGAGTGTGTGTACGTGCATGTGTGTATGTGGATGTGCATACACAAGTGTGGTGTGTGGGAGTGAGTGTGTCTGTGTGTGTGTGAGCATGCGAGTGAATGAGTGTGTGTGTGTGCATGAGTATGCGTGCGTGAGTGTGTGTGTGTTCACGAGTTAGTGAGTGGGAATGGGTGTGTGATTGTCTGAGTGGGAGTGTGTGTGTGTATGTGTGTGTGTGTGTGAGTGGGTGTGAGTGGGAGTGAGTGTGTTTATTAGTGTGTGAGTGGGAGAGGGTGTGTGTGTGAGTGGGAGAGAGTGTGTGTGTGAGTGGGAGTGAGTGGGAGTGAGTGTGTGTGAGTGTGAGTGAGTGTGTGTGAGTGTGAGTGAGTGTGTCAGTGTGAGTGTGTAAAAGTGAGTGAGTATGAGTAAGTATGTATGAGAGTACGAATGTGAGTGAGTGTAAGAGTGAGTATGTGTGTGAGTGAGTGTGAGAATGAGTGAGAGTCAGTGTGAGTGTGAGTGTTTGTGAGAGTGAGTGTGAGTGTGATAGTGAATGTGAGTGTGTGTGTGTGTGTGTGTGTGTGAGTGAGTGTGTGAGAGTGAGTGAGTGTGAGTGAGTGTGAGTGACTGTGAGTGTGTGCGAGTGAGTGTGAGTGAGTGTGTGTGAGTGAGTGTGAGTGAGTGAGCGTGTGAGAGTGAGTGAGTGAGAGTGAGTGAGTGTGAGTGAGTGAGTGTGAGTGACTGTGAGTGAGTGTGAGTGTGTGCGAGTGAGTGTGAGTGAGTGTGTGTGAGTGAGTGTGAGTGATGCTGGGTGTTAGTTTTAGAGCAGGGGAGAGAGTTGGATTAACACTTACCGAATGGAGTGAGTTTGAGTGAGTGTGAGTGAGTGTGAGTGAGAGTGACACTGGGTGTTTAGTCTATGTGTAGTGCCGGGAAAAGAGTTGGATTTACACTTACCGAGTGTGAGTGTGAGTGTGAGTGTGAGTGAGTGTGAGTGTGAGTGAGTGTGAGTGACGCTGGGTGTTTAGTCTATTTGTACCACCGTGCAGAGAGTTGGATTAACACTTAATAAATGTGAGTGTGAGTGAAGCTGAGTATTTAGTCTATGTGTACCACCGGGGAGAGAGTCGGATTAACACTTACCGAGTGTGAGTGTGAGTGAGTGTGAGTGTGGTGTGAGTGAGTATGAGTGTGAGTGACGCTGAGTGTTTAGTCTATGTGTACCGCCAGGGAGAGAGTTGGATTTACACTTACCGAGTGTGAGTGAGTGAGTGTGAGTGACGCTGGGTGTGAGGTTTTAGTGTGAATGAGTGTGAGTGATGCTGGGTGTGAGGTATAGTGCCGTGCAGAGAGTTGGATTACACTAACCGAGTGTGAGTGAGTGTGAGAGTGAGTGAGTGAGTGAGTGAGTGTGTGTGAATGAGTGAGTGTGAGTGATGCTGGGTGTGAGGTTTTAGTGTGAGTGAGTGTGTATGAGTGAGTGTGAGTGACGCTGGGTGTGAGGTTTTAGTGTGAGTGAGTGTGTGAGTGAGTGAGTGTGAGTGACGCGAGGTGTGAGGTTTAGTGCCGTGCAGAGAGTTGGATTTACACTTACCGAGTGGGAGTGAGTGTGAGTGTGAGTGTGAGTGAGTGTGAGTGACGCTGGGTGTGAGGTTTATTGCCGTGCAGAGAGTTGGATTGACACTTACTGAGTGTGAGTGAATGTGTGTGAGTGAGTGAGTGTGAGTGGCGCTGGGTGTGAGGTTTTAGTGAGAGTGAGTGTGAGTGAGTGTGAGTGAGTGTGAGTGAGTGTGAGTGAGTGTGTGTGAGTAAGTGT
Organism: Carcharodon carcharias; assembly: GCF_017639515.1. Lineage (NCBI taxonomy): Eukaryota > Metazoa > Chordata > Chondrichthyes > Lamniformes > Lamnidae > Carcharodon > Carcharodon carcharias. The sequence continues at coordinate 164,695 of NW_024470819.1, read as the reverse complement.
GTGTGAGTGACGCTGGGTGTGAGGTTTTAGTGAGTGTGAGTGTGAGTGTGAGTGTGAGTGAGAGTGAATGATTCTGTGTGAGTGAGTGTGTGTGTGACGCTGGGTGTGAGGTTTAGTGCCATGCAGAGAGTTGGATTTACACTTCCTGAGTGTGAGTGAGTGTGTGTGAGTGAGTGAGTGTGAGTGACGCTGGGTGTGAGGTTTTAGTGTGAGTGAGTGTGTGTGTGAGTGAGTGTGAGTGACGCTGGGTGTGAGGTTTTAGTGTGAGTGTGTGTGAGTGTGAGTGAGTGTGAGTGATGCTGGGTGTGAGGTTTAGTGCCGTGCAGAGAATTGGGTTTACACTTACTGAGTGTGAGTGAGTGTGTGTGAGTGAGTGAGTGTGAGTGACGCTGGGTGTGAGGTTTTAGTGTGAGTGAGTGTGTGTGAGTGAGTGAGTGTGAGTGACGCTGGGCGTGAGGTTTTAGTGTGAGTGAGTGTGTGTGAGTGAGTGAGTGTGAGTGACGCTGGGTGTGAGGTTTTAGTGTGTGTGTGTGTGAGTGTGAGTGAGTGTGAGTGACGCTGGGTGTGAGGTTTTAGTGTGAGTGAGTGTGTGTGAGTGAGTGTGAGTGACGCTGGGTGTGAGGTTTAGTGCCGTGCAGAGAATTGGGTTTACACTTACTGAGTGTGAGTGAGTGTGTGTGAGTGAGTGAGTGTGAGTGACGCTGGGTGTGAGGTTTTAGTGTGAGTGAGTGTGTGAGTGAGTGAGTGTGAGTGACGCCGGGTGTGAGGTTTTAGTGTGAGTGTGTGTGAGTGTGAGAGAGTGTGAGTGACGCTGGGTGTGAGGTTTAGTGCCGTGCAGAGAATTGGGTTTACACTTACTGAGTGTGAGTGAGTGTGTGTGAGTGAGTGAGTGTGAGTGACGCTGGGTGTGAGGTTTTAGTTTGAGTGTGAGTGTGAGTGTGAGTGAGTGTGAGTGACGCTGGGGGTGAGCTTTAGTGCTGTGCAGAGAGTTGGATTAACACTTACCGAGTGTGAGTGTGTGTGTGTGAGTGAGTGTGAGTGAGTGTGAGTGTGAGTGAGTGTGAGTGACACTGGGTGTGAGGTTTTAGTGTGAGTGTGAGTGTGAGTGTGAGTGAGTGTGAGTGACACTGGGTGTGAGGTTTTAGTGTGAGTGTGAGTGTGAGTGTGAGTGAGTGACGCTGGGTGTGAGGTTTTAGTGTGAGTGTGTGTGAGTGTGAGTGAGTGTGAGTGACGCTGGGTGTGAGGTTTTAGTGTGAGTGTGAGTGTGAGTGAGTGTGAGTGACGCTGGGTGTGAGGTTTTAGTGTGTGTGTGTGAGTGTGAGTGAGTGTGAGTGACGCTGGGTGTGAGGTTTAGTGCTGTGCAGAGAGTTGGATTAACACTTACCACAGATGTTACTGCACTCGACTGTAAATAAAATCAGAGCCTGGAGTTACTAACAAGTAAAATTAGATCATTTACATTTCTCTAGCGCGTCTTACCCCGCTTGGGACATTGCCTCAGTCAATGGAACCTTTCTCGGAACTGAGTTCACGGTTGTGATGTCGGAGAAAGGGCAGCCAAATTGTGCACAGCAAGATCCCACAAACAACGATGTGATAATAACCCCATGTCATGTTGGCTGAGGGGGAACATTCTGAGCCCCAGGATATTGGGGGAATTATACCCCTCCCCCGACCATCCGCACTTCCCCCGATTGAGACTGTGGGACCTTTCACACCCACCTGAGAGAGCCATGGGAAACAGTTTCACATCTCATCCCAAGAGACAACCCCTCTGACAGTGCGGCACTCCCTCAGCACTGACCCTCTGGCATTGCAGCACTCCCTCAGTACTGACCCTCTGACAGTGCGGCACTCCCTCAGTACTGACCCTCTGACAGTGCGGCACTCCCTCAGCACTGACCCTCTGACAGTGCAGCACTCCCTCAGTACTGACCCTCCGACAGTGCAGCACTCCCTCAGTACTGACCCTCCGACAGTGCAGCACTCCCTCAGTACTGACCCTCTGACAGTGCAGCACTCCCTCAGTACTGACCCTCTGACAGTGCAGCACTCCCTCAGTACTGACCCTCTGACAGTGCAGCACTCCGTCAGTACTGACCCTCTGACAGTGCAGCATTCCCTCAGTACTGACCCTCTGACAGTGCAGCACTCCGTCAGTACTGACCCTCTGACAGTGCAGCACTCCGTCAGTACTGACCCTCTGACAGTGCAGCACTCCGTCAGTACTGACCCTCTGACAGTGCAGCACTCCCTCAGTACTGGCCCTCCGACAGTGCAGCACTCCCTCAGTACTGGCCCTCCGACAGTGCAGCACTCCCTCAGTACTGACCCTCCGACAGTGCGGCACTCCCTCAGTACTGACCCTCTGACAGTGCGGCACTCCCTCAGTACTGGCCCTCTGACAGTGCAGCACTCCCTCAGTACTGACCCTCCGACAGTGCGGCACTCCCTCAGTACTGGCCCTCCGACAGTGCAGCACTCCCTCAGTACTGACCCTCCAACAGTGCAGCACTCCCTCAGTACTGACCCTCTGACAGTGCAGCACTACCTCAGTACTGACCCTCCGACAGTGCGGCACTCCCTCAGTACTGGCCCTCCGACAGTGCAGCACTCCCTCAGTACTGACCCTCCAACAGTGCAGCACTCCCTCAGTACTGACCCTCTGACAGTGCAGCACTCCCTCAGTACTGGCATCGGGGGGAGTGTTGACCTGGATTACGGAGCTCGAGTGTCTGGAGTGACCCCAGGGGTAGGGGGGAACGAGGGGCTTCAGTCCACGTAGAGAGAGAGAGAGAGAGAGAAGCTGGGGTGTGGGGGTTCCTCGTTCTCCTTGGAAGTGGAGAAGGTCAAGGGGGAGATCGAATCGAGGCGTTCGGAATCGGGAAGGGTCTGCGATGGGTGGGTCAATGAGGAGAACCTGTCTCCGGTGATCGGAGGTTCGGGAACCAGAGGGACACACAGATTGAGGGCGATCGGGGTAAAGAACCAGAGGGGGACGGGGGTGGGGTTGAGGGGTGTGGGGAGGGGGAAAGATTTAGTTTTAAAAACAGCGAGTCGGTGTGATCTGTAACATTCACGTCACGCAAGGGCCAGGCAATGACCATCCCCAACAAGAGAGAATCCAACCATTGCCCCCTTGACATTCAATGGGCATTACCCTCACTGAATCCCCCACTGTCAACATCCTGGGGGTGACCATTGACCAGAAACTGAACTGGGACCAGCCACATAAACACTGTGGCTACAAGAGCAGGTCAGAAGCTGGGAATCCTGCGGAGAGTCACTCACCTCCTGACTCCCCCAAACCCTGTCCACCATCTACAAGGCACAAGTCAGAAGTGTGATGGGATACTCCCCACTTGCCTGGATGAGTTGCAGCTCCCACAACACTCAAGAAGCTCGACACCGTCCAGGACAAAGCAGTCCTGCTTGATCGGCCCCCCATCCACAAACATTCACTCCCTTCACCCGCCGACGCACAGTAGCAGCAGTGTGTGTACCATCTACAAGATGCACTGCAGCAACTCACCAAGGCTCCTTCGACAGCACCTTCCAAACCCACGACCACTACCATCTAGAAGGACAAGGGCAGCAGACACATGGGGAACACCATCACCTAGAAGTTCCCCTCCAAGTCACTCACCATCCTGACTTGGAAATATATCGGCCGTTCCTTCACTGTCACTGGGTAAAAATCCTGGAACGCCCTCCCTAACAGCGCCGTGGGTGCACCTACACCACACGGACAAAATCCTGGAACTCCCACCCTAACAGCACTGTGGGTGTACCTACACCACACGGACAAAATCCTGGAACTCCCACCCTAACAGCACTGTGAGTGTACCTACACCACACGTACAAAATCCGGAAACTCCCTCCCTAACAGCGCCGTGGGTGTACCTACACCACACGGACAAAATCCTGGAACTCCCTCCCTAACAGCGCCGTGGGTATACCTACACCACAGGGAGAAAATCCTGGAACTCCCTCCCTAACAGCGCCGTGGGTGTACCTACACCACACGGGGACAAAATCCTGGAACTCCCTCCCTAACAGCGCCGTGGGTGTACCTACGCCACACGGGGACAAAATCCTGGAACTCCCTCCCTAACAGCGCTGTGGGTGTACCTACACCACACGGGGACAAAATCCTGGAACTCCCTCCCTAACAGCGCCGTGGGTCTACCTACACCCACAGGGGCTTCAGCCGTTCAAGAAGGTGGCTCACCCCCACCTTCTGGAGGGGCAATTAGGGATGGGCAATAAACACTGGGCCCGCCCAACAAAGCCCTCAATGCGAGATTGAAGATAATTAACAGTAGTAATTTTTATAAAGACCACGTCCTCCTGAAATCCTGCACCGTACCGTGATTGGTGAAGTGGGAGATGTGCCGATTGATGGTGTCACGGGCCCTAATTGTGAAAGACCCGAGGGCGTTGCTGAGAAAGTGTCCTGCAAGGAGAAAAAAGGGGCAGAGTGGTCAGAGTTTGGGCATGGTTGACCCTCATGTCTGAGTAAGCCGCACCCCTGGAGACGCCGATGGGAAATGGTGGACCGGTGAACTCTGACCGGGCGGATGCCCAGGGACCTTGGTCGTCCAGAAGGCATTTGACAAAGTGGCCCATGAGAGGCTTTGGGGAGAAGCCGAGCCTGGGGGACGAACAGCGCACAGAGTTGGGAAACAGCTGTGGTCCGCTCGCTTAAAATCAGGCACTGACCGATGGCCAAACGATAGAGACAAAGTGCGGAGAAGAAGGAGATCAATGCCATATGGACGATAAAAGGAACTGGTTTATATAAACCACAACGAAACCCTCGATTAGATTCCAGTCTGTAACTCACTCCCGCATATCTGTTATTCTATAGATAAACAACCCCAAAACCACTCAATTAGATTCCAGTCTGTAACTCACTCCCGGGTATCTGTTATTCTAAATATAAATCACCTCGAAACCCTCAATAAGATTCCAGTTTGTAACTCACTCTCGGTCTTTCTGCTGTTCTATATATAAACCACACCCCGAGACCCTGGATTAGATTCAAGTCTGTAACTAACTCTCGGGTATCTGTTATTCTATATATAAACCACCCCGAACACCTCGATTAGATTCCAGTCTGTAACTCACTCCCGGGTATCTGTTATTCTATATATAAACATCCTGAATCCCTCGATTAGATTCCAGTCTGTAACTCACTCCCGGGCATCTGTTATTCTATATATAAGCAACCCCGAACCCATCGGTTAGTTTCCAGTCTGTAACTCACTCTCGGTGTGTCTGCTCTTCTATATATAAACCCCACCCCGAGACCCTCGATTAGATTCCAGTCTGTAACTAACTCCCGGGAATCTTCTATTCTATATATAAACCCCCCCGAAACAATAGATTATGTTCCAGTCTGTAACTCACTCCCGGGTATCTGTTATACTATTTATAAACCACCCCGAATCCCTCCATTAGATTCCAGCCTGTAACTTATTCCAGGATTTCTGATATTCTATATATAAAGCACCCCAAACCCCTCGATTACATTCCAGTCTGTAACTCTATCCCAATTATCTGTTATTCTATCTATAAACCACCCCGAACCCCTCGATTTGATTCCAGTCTGTAACTCAGTACCGGGTATCTGTTATTCTATATATAAAGCACCCCAAACCCCTCGATTAGATTCCAGTCAGTAACTCACTCGCGGGTATCCGTTATCCTGTATATAAACCAACCTGAACCTCTCGATTAGGTTCCAGTCTGTAACTCACTCCCAGGTATCTGTTATTCTATATATAAACCACCCCAAACCCCTCGATTAGATTCGAACCTGTTACTCACTCCCAGGTATCTGTTATTCTATATATGAATCACCCCGAACCTCTCGATTAGATTCCAGTCAGTAACTAACTCCTGGGTATTGGTTATTCTATATATACACCACACCGAAACACTCCATTAGATTCCAGTCTATAACTCACTCACGGATATCTGTTGTTCTATATACAAACCACCCCGAACGCATCGGTTAGATTCCAGTCTGTAACTCACTCTTGGGTATCATTTTTTCTATATATAAACCACCCCGAACCCCTCGATTAGATTCCAGTCTGTAACTCACTCGCGGGTATCTGTTATTCTATATATAAACCTCCCTGAACCCCTCGATTAGATTCCAGTCTGTAAATCACTTCCATGTATCATTTATTCTATATGTAATCCCCCCCGAACCCCTCGATTAGATTCCAGTCTGTAACTCACTCCTGGGTATCTGTTATTCTATATATAAACCACCCCGAACACCTCGATTAGATTCCAGTCTGTAACTCATTCCGAGCTATCTGTTATTCTATAAATAAACCACCCCGAACCCCTCGATTAGATTCCAGTCTGTAAATCACTACCCGGTACCTGTTATTCTAAATATAAATCACCCCGAGCCCCCCGATTAGATTCCAGTCTGGAACTCATTCCCGGGTATCTGTTATTCTATATATAAACCACTCTGAACCCCTCGATTAGATTCCAGTCTGTAACTCACACCTGGGTATCTGTTATTCTATATATACACCACACCGAAACACTCGATTAGATTCCAGTCTGTAACTCTAAACTGGGTATCTGTTCTCCTACTAATAAACTACCCCGAATCCCTTAATTAGATTCCAGTCTGTAACTCACTCCCGGGTATCTGTTATTCTATATATAAACCCCCTGAGACCCTCGATTAGATTCCAGTCTGTAACTCACTCACGAGTATCTGTTATTCTATATATAAACCACCCTGACACCCTCGATTAGATTCCAGTCTGTAACTCACTCCGAGCTATCTGTTATTCTATAAATAAAGCACCCTGAACACCTCGATTAGAATCAAGTCTGTAACTCGCTCTCGGTGTGTCTGCTCTTCTATATATAAGCACCTCCCCGATCCCCTCGATTAGATTCCAACCTGAAACTCATTCCCAGGTATCTGATATTGTAAATATAAACCCCCTGAACCCTTCGATTAGATTCCAGTCTGTACCTCACTCCCAGGTATCTCCTATTCGATATATAAACCCCCTGAGACCCTCGATTAGATTCCAGTCAGTAACTAACTCCTGGGTATCTGTTATTCTACGTAAACACCACTCCGAAACACTCGATTAGATTCCAGGCTGTAACTCACTCCCGAATATCTGTTGTTCTATATATAAACCACCCTGAACCCCTCGATTAGATTCCAGTCTGTAACTCACTCCCGGGTATCTGTTAATCTGTATATAAACCACCCTGAACCCCTCGATTAGATTCCAGTCTGTAACTCACTCCCGGGTATCTGTTATTCTATATATAAACCACCCTGAACCCCTCGATTAGATTCCAGTCTGTAACTCACTCCCGGGTATCTATTATTCTATATATAAACATCCTGAACCCCTCGATTAGATTCCAGTCTGTAACTCACTCCCGGGTATCCGTTATTTTTTATATAAAACACACCGAACCCATTGATTAGAATCCAGTCTTTAAATCACTCGCAGGTATCTCTTATTCTATATATAAACCACCCTGAACACCTCGATTAGATTCCAGTCTGTGACCCACTCCCAGGTATCTATTATTCTATATATAAACCAACCCGAATGCCTCGATTAGATTCCAGTCTGTAAGTCACTCCCTGGTACCTGTTATTTTATATATAAACGTCACCGAACCCCTCGATTAGATTGCAGTCTGTAACTCACTCCCGGATATCTGGTATACTATTTATAAACCATCCCGAATCCCTCCATTAGATTCCAGCCTGTAACTCACTCCAGGATTTCTGATATTCTATATATAAAGCAACCCAAGCCCCTCGATTAGATACCAGTCTGTAACTCACTCCCAGGTATCTGTTATTCTATCTATAATCCACCCCGAACCCCTCGATTAGATTCCAGTCTGTAACTCACTCCCAGGTATCTGTTATTCTATCTAAAATCCACCCCGAACCCCTCGATTAGATTCCAGTCTGTAACTCACTCCCGGGTATCTGTTATTCTATATATAAACCACCCTGACACCCTCGATTAGATTCCAGGCTGTAACTCACTCCCAGGTATCTGTTATTCTATATATAAACCACCCGAACCCCTCAATTAGATTCCAGTCTGTAACTGACTCCCGGGTATCTGTTATTCTATATATAAACCCCTCTGAACCCCTCAATTAGATTCTGGTATGTAACTAACTCCCGGGTATCTATTCTTCAATATATATCCCATCCTGAACCCCTCAATTAGATTCCAGTCCGTAAATCAATCCCGAGTCTCTGTTATTCTATAAATAAACCACCCCGAACCCCTTGATTAGATTCAAGTCTGTAACTCACTCCCGGGTATCTATTATTCTATACATAAAACACACCGAACCCCTCGATTAGAATCCAGTCTGTAACTCACTCGCAGGTATCTGTTATACTATATACAAACCCCTCTGAACCCCTCAATTAGATTCCGGTATGTAACTAATTCCCGGGTATCTATTCTTCTATATATATTCCATCCTGAACCCCTCGATTAGATTCCAATCCGTAAATCAATCCCGAGTATCTGTTATTCTATATATAACCACACCGGACCCCTCGATTAGATTCCGGTATGTAACTCACTCCCGGGTATCTGTTATTCTATATATAAACCACCCCGAACCCCTCGATTAGATTCCAGTCTGTAACTCACTCCCGGGTATCTGTTATTCTATATATAAACCACTTCAAACCCCCTCGACTATATTCCAGTCTGTAACTCACACCCGGGAATCTGTTATCCTATATATAGACCACCCCGAACACCTCGACTATATTCCAGTCTGTAACTCTGTCCTGCATATCCCATTCTCGAGAGTTGAAGTGTGGGATTTACCTTTCAGTTTCTGTTTCACAATGTTGGTGATTTCTCTCTTCATTTCGATGGCGATTTTATCCAGTACTGGTTGTGCTAAAAAGAATGAGTCTGTTGAATATGAGGAGCTGTGCAGTTTACAAGCAGATATTGGGACTGGAAAACCCATCAATTTCGGGAATGAGGTAGGGAGTCCCACGGTTTGGAGGCTGAGGGAGGGAGGGAGTCCCACAGTTTGGAGGTTGAGGGAGGGAAGGAGGGAGTCCCACAGTTTGGAGGCTGAGGGAGGGAGGGAGTCCCACAGTTTGGAGGTTGAGGGAGGGAAGGAGGGAGTCCCACAGTTTGGAGGCTGAGGGAGGGAGGGAGTCCCATAGTTTGGAGGTTGAGCGAGGGAAGGAGGGAGTCCCACAGTTTGGAGGCTGAGGGAGGGAGTCCCACAGTTTGGAGACTGAGGGATGGAGGGAGTCCCACAGTTTGGAGGCTCAGGGATGGAGGGAGTCCCATAGTCTGGAGGCTGAGGGAGTGAGAGAGTCCCATAGTTTGGAGGCTCAGGGATGGAGCGAGTCCCACAGTTTGGAGGTTGAGGGAGGGAAGGAGGGAGTCCCACAGTTTGGAGGCTGAGGGAGGGAGTCCCACAGTTTGGAGGCTGAGGGAGGGAGGGAGTCCCACAGTTTGGAGACTGAGGGATGGAGGGAGTCCTACAGTTTGGAGGTTGAGGGAGGGAAGGAGGGAGTCCCACAGTTTGGAGGCTGAGGGAGGGAGGGAGTCCCATAGTTTGGAGGCTCAGGGATGGAGGGAGTCCCATAGTCTGGAGGCTGAGGGAGTGAGGGAGTCCCATAGTCTGGAGGCTGAGGTAGTGAGGGAGTGTCACAGTTTGGAGACTGAGGAAGGAAGTGAGTCCCACAGTTTGGAGGCTGAGGGAGGGAGGGAGTACCACAGTTTGGAGGCTGAGGGAGGGAGTCCCACAGTTTGGAGGTTGAGGGAGGGAAGGAGGGAGTCCCACAGTTTGGAGGCTGAGGGAGGGAGGGAGTCCCACAGATTGGAGGCTGAGGGAGGGAGGGAGTCCCACAGTTTGGAGACTGAGGGATGGAGGGAGTCCCACAGTTTGGAGGTTGAGGGAGGGAAGGAGGGAGTCCCACAGTTTGGAGGCTGAGGGAGTGAGGGAGTCCCACAGTTTGGAGACGGAGGGAGGGAGGGAGTCCCACAGTTTGGAGGTTGAGGGAGGGAAGGAGGGAGTCCCACAGTTTGGAGGCTGAGGGAGTGAGGGAGTCCCACAGTTTGGAGACGGAGGGAGGGAGGGAGTCCCACAGTTTGGAGGCTGAGGAAGGAAGTGAGTCCCACAGTTTGGAGACTGAGGGGGGGAGGGAGTCCCACAGTTTGGAGGCGGAGGGAGGGAGGGAGGGAGTCCCACAGTTTGGAGGTTGAGGGAGGGAAGGAGGGAGTCCCACAGTTTGGAGGCTGAGAGAGTGAGGGAGTCCCACAGTTTGGAGACTGAGGGATGGAGGGAGTCCCACAGTTTGGAGGTTGAGGGAGGGAAGGAGGGAGTCCCACAGTTTGGAGGCTGAGGGAGTGAGGGAGTCCCACAGTTTGGAGACGGAGGGAGGGAGGGAGTCCCACAGTTTGGAGGCTGAGGGAGTGAGGGAGTCCCACAGTTTGGAGGCTGAGGGAGTGAGGGAGTCCCACAGTTTGTAGACGGAGGGAGGGAGGGAGTCCCACAGTTTGGAGGCTGAGGGAGTGAGGGAGTCCCACAGTTTGGAGGCTGAGGGAGTGAGGGAGTCCCACAGTTTGGAGACTGAGGGATGGAGGGAGTCCCACAGTTTGGAGGTTGAGGGAGGGAAGGAGGGAGTCCCACAGTTTGGAGGCTGAGGGAGTGAGGGAGTCCCACAGTTTGGAGACGGAGGGAGGGAGGGAGTTCCACAGTTTGGAGGCTGAGGAAGGAAGTGAGTCCCACAGTTTGGAGACTGAGGGGGGGAGGGAGTCCCACAGTTTGGAGACTGAGGGACGGAGGGCGTCCCACAGTTTGGAGGCTGAGGGAGGGAGGGAGTCCCACAGTTTGGAGGCTGAGGGAGGGAGGGAGTCCCACAGTATGGAGGCTGAGGGAGGGAGGGAATCCCACAGTTTGGAGGCTGAGGGAGGGAGGGAGTCTCACAGTTTGGAGGCTGAGGGAGGGAGTCCCACAGTTTGGAGGCTGAGGGAGGGAGGGAGTCCCACAGTTTGGAGACTGAGGGAGGGAGGGAGTCCAACAGTTTGGAGACTGAGGGAGGGAGTCCCACAGTTTGGAGGCTGAGGGAGGGAGGGAGTCCAACAGTTTGGAGACTGAGGGAGGGAGTCCCACAGTTTGGAGGCTGAGGGAGGGAGGGAGACCCACAGTTTGGAAGCTGATGGAGGGAGTCCCACAGTTTGGAGGCTGAGGGAGGGAGGGAGTCCCACAGTTTGGAGACTGAGGGATGGAGGGAGTCCCACAGTTTGGAGGTTGAGGGAGGGAAGGAGGGAGTCCCACAGTTTGGAGGCTGAGGGAGTGAGGGAGTCCCACAGTTTGGAGACGGAGGGAGGGAGGGAGTCCCACAGTTTGGAGGTTGAGGGAGGGAAGGAGGGAGTCCCACAGTTTGGAGGCTGAGGGAGTGAGGGAGTCCCACAGTTTGGAGACGGAGGGAGGGAGTGAGTCCCACAGTCTGGAGACTGAGGGGGGGAGGGAGTCCCACAGTTTGGAGGCTGAGGGAGTGAGGGAGTCCCACAGTTTGGAGACGGAGGGAGGGAGGGAGGGAGTCCCACAGTTTGGAGGTTGAGGGAGGGAAGGAGGGAGTCCCACAGTTTGGAAGCTGAGGGAGTGAGGGAGTCCCACAGTTTGGAGACTGAGGGATGGAGGGAGTCCCACAGTTTGGAGGTTGAGGGAGGGAAGGAGGGAGTCCCACAGTTTGGAGGCTGAGGGAGTGAGGGAGTCCCACAGTTTGGAGACGGAGGGAGGGAGGGAGTCCCACAGTTTGGAGGCTGAGGGAGTGAGGGAGTCCCACAGTTTGGAGGCTGAGGGAGTGAGGGAGTCCCACAGTTTGTAGACGGAGGGAGGGAGGGAGTCCCACAGTTTGGAGGCTGAGGGAGTGAGGGAGTCCCACAGTTTGGAGGCTGAGGGAGTGAGGGAGTCCCACAGTTTGGAGACTGAGGGATGGAGGGAGTCCCACAGTTTGGAGGTTGAGGGAGGGAAGGAGGGAGTCCCACAGTTTGGAGACTGAGGGAGGGAGGGAGTCCCACAGTTTGGAGGCTGAGGGAGGGAGGGAGTCCCACAGTTTGGAGACTGAGGGAGGGAGGGAGTCCCACAGTTTGGAGGCTGAGGGAGGGAGGGAGTCCCACAGTTTGGAGGCTGAGGGAGGGAGGGAGTCCCACAGTTTGGAGACGGAGGGAGGGAGGGAGTCCCACAGTTTGGAGACTGAGGGAGGGAGGGAGTCCCACAGTTTGGAGAATGAGGGAGAGAGGAATTCCCAAAGTTTGGAGGCTGAGGGAGGGAGGGAGTCACACAGATGGAGGCTGAGGGAGGGAGGGAGTCCCACAGTTTGGATGCTGAGGGAGGGAGGGAGTCCCACAGTTTGGAGGCTGAGGGAGGGAGGGAGTCCCACTTTTTGGACGCTGAGGGAGGGAGGGAATCCCACAGTTTGGAGGCTGAGGGAGGGAGTCTCACAGTTTGGAGGCTGAGTGAGGGAGTCCCACAGTTTGGAGGCTGAGGGAGGGAGGGAGTCCCACATTTTGGAGGCTGAGGGAAGTTGGGAGTCTCACAGTTTGGAGGCTGAGGGAGGGAGTCCCACAGTTTGGAGGCTGATGGAGGGAGGGATTCCCACAGTTTGGAGACTGAGGGAGGGAGGGAGTCCCACAGTTTGGAGGCTGAGGGAGGGAGGGAGTCCCACAGTTTGGAGGCTGAGGGAGGGAGGGAGTCGCACAGTTTGGAGACTGAGGGAGGGAGGGAGTCCCACAGTTTGGAGGCTGAGGGAGGGAGGGAGTCCCACAGTTTGGAGGCTGAGAGAGGGAGGCATTCCCACAGTTTGGAGGCTGAGGGAGGGAGTCTCACAGTTTGGAGGCTGATGGAGGGAGTCCCACAGTTTGGAGGCTGAGGGAATGAGGGAGTCCCACAGTTTGGAGGCTGAGGGAGGGAGTCCCACAGTTTGGATGCTGAGGGAGGGAGTCCCACAGATTGGAGGCTGAGGGAAGGAGGGAGTCCCACAGTTTGGAGGCTGAGGGAGGGAGGGAGTCTCACAGTTTGGAGGCTGAGGGAGGGAGAGATTCCCACAGTTTGGAGGCTGAGGGAGGGAGGGAGTTCCACAGTTTGGAGGCTGAGGGAGGGAGTCTCACAGTTTGGAGGCTGAGTGAGGGAGTGTCACAGTTTGAAGACTGAGGGAGGGAAGGAGGAGTCCCACAGTTTGGAGGCTGATGGAGGGAGGGAATCCCACAGTTTGGAGACGGAGGGAGGGAGGGAGTCCCACAGTTTGGAGGCTGAGGAAGGAAGTGAGTCCCACAGTTTGGAGACTGAGGGGGGGAGGGAGTCCCACAGTTTGGAGGCGGAGGGAGGGAGGGAGGGAGTCCCACAGTTTGGAGGTTGAGGGAGGGAAGGAGGGAGTCCCACAGTTTGGAGGCTGAGAGAGTGAGGGAGTCCCACAGTTTGGAGACTGAGGGATGGAGGGAGTCCCACAGTTTGGAGGTTGAGGGAGGGAAGGAGGGAGTCCCACAGTTTGGAGGCTGAGGGAGTGAGGGAGTCCCACAGTTTGGAGGCTGAGGGAGGGAGGGAGTCCCACAGTTTGGAGGCTGAGGGAGTGAGGGAGTCCCACAGTTTGGAGGCTGAGGGAGTGAGGGAGTCCCACAGTTTGGAGACTGAGGGATGGAGGGTGTCCCACAGTTTGGAGGTTGAGGGAGGGAAGGAGGGAGTCCCACAGTTTGGAGGCTGAGGGAGGGAGGGAGTCCCACAGTTTGGAGACTGAGGGGGGGAGGGAGTCCCACAGTTTGGAGGCTGAGGGTGGGAGGGAGTCCCACAGTTTGGAGGCTGAGGGAGGGAGGGAGTCCCACAGTTTGGAGGCTGAGGGAGGGAGTCCCACAGTTTGGAGACTGAGGGAGGGAGGGAGTCCCACAGTTTGGAGGCTGAGGGACGGAGGGCGTCCCACAGTTTGGAGGCTGAGGGAGGGAGGGAGTCCCACAGTTTGGAGGCTGAGGGAGGGAGGGAGTCCCACAGTTTGGAGGCTGAGGGAGGGAGGGAATCCCACAGTTTGGAGGCTGAGGGAGGGAGGGAGTTCCACAGTTTGGAGGCTGAGGGAGGGAGGGAGTCCCACAGTTTGGAGGCTGAGGGAGGGAGGGAGTCCCACTGTTTGGAGACTGAGGGAGGGAGGGAGTCCCACAGTTTGGAGACTGAGGGAGGGAGTCCAACAGTTTGGAGGCTGAGGGAGGGAGTCCCACAGTTTGGAGGCTGAGGGAGGGAGGGAGTCCCACAGTTTGGAGGCTGAGGGAGGGAGGGAGTCCCACAGTTTGGAGGCTGAGGGAGGGAGGGAGTCCAACAGTTTGGAGACTGAGGGAGGGAGTCCCACAGTTTGGAGGCTGAGGGAGGGAGGGAGACCCACAGTTTGGAAGCTGATGGAGGGAGTCCCACAGTTTGGAGGCTGAGGGAGGGAGGGAGTCCCACAGTTTGGAGACTGAGGGATGGAGGGAGTCCCACAGTTTGGAGGTTGAGGGAGGGAAGGAGGGAGTCCCACAGTTTGGAGGCTGAGGGAGTGAGGGAGTCCCACAGTTTGGAGACGGAGGGAGGGAGGGAGTCCCACAGTTTGGAGGTTGAGGGAGGGAAGAAGGGAGTCCCACAGTTTGGAGGCTGAGGGAGTGAGGGAGTCCCACAGTTTGGAGACGGAGGGAGGGAGTGAGTCCCACAGTTTGGAGACTGAGGGGGGGAGGGAGTCCCACAGTTTGGAGGCTGAGGGAGTGAGGGAGTCCCACAGTTTGGAGACGGAGGGAGGGAGGGAGGGAGTCCCACAGTTTGGAGGTTGAGGGAGGGAAGGAGGGAGTCCCACAGTTTGGAAGCTGAGGGAGTGAGGGAGTCCCACAGTTTGGAGACTGAGGGATGGAGGGAGTCCCACAGTTTGGAGGTTGAGGGAGGGAAGGAGGGAGTCCCACAGTTTGGAGGCTGAGGGAGTGAGGGAGTCCCACAGTTTGGAGACGGAGGGAGGGAGGGAGTCCCACAGTTTGGAGGCTGAGGGAGTGAGGGAGTCCCACAGTTTGGAGGCTGAGGGAGTGAGGGAGTCCCACAGTTTGGAGACTGAGGGATGGAGGGAGTCCCACAGTTTGGAGGTTGAGGGAGGGAAGGAGGGAGTCCCACAGTTTGGAGACTGAGGGAGGGAGGGAGTCCCACAGTTTGGAGGCTGAGGGAGGGAGGGAGTCCCACAGTTTGGAGACTGAGGGAGGGAGGGAGTCCCACAGTTTGGAGGCTGAGGGAGGGAGGGAGTCCCACAGTTTGGAGGCTGAGGGAGTGAGGGAGTCCCACAGTTTGGAGACGGAGGGAGGGAGGGAGTCCCACAGTTTGGAGACTGAGGGAGGGAGGGAGTCCCACAGTTTGGAGACGGAGGGAGGGAGGGAGTCCCACAGTTTGGAGAATGAGGGAGAGAGGAATTCCCAAAGTTTGGAGGCTGAGGGAGGGAGGGAGTCACACAGATGGAGGCTGAGGGAGGGAGGGAGTCCCACAGTTTGGATGCTGAGGGAGGGAGGGAGTCCCACAGTTTGGAGGCTGAGGGAGGGAGGGAGTCCCACAGTTTGGACGCTGAGGGAGGGAGGGAATCCCACAGTTTGGAGGCTGAGGGAGGGAGTCTCACAGTTTGGAGGCTGAGTGAGGGAGTCCCACAGTTTGGAGGCTGAGGGAGGGAGGGAGTCCCACATTTTGGAGGCTGAGGGAAGTTGGGAGTCTCACAGTTTGGAGGCTGAGGGAGGGAGTCCCACAGTTTGGAGGCTGAGGGAGGGAGGGAGTCCCACAGTTTGGAGGCTGATGGAGGGAGGGAGTCCCACAGTTTGGAGGCTGAGGGAGGGAGGGAGTCCCACAGTTTGGAGACTGAGGGAGGGAGGGAGTCCCACAGTTTGGAGGCTGAGGGAGGGAGGGAGTCGCACAGTTTGGAGACTGAGGGAGGGAGGGAGTCCCACAGTTTGGAGGCTGAGGGAGGGAGGGAGTCCCACAGTTTGGAGGCTGAGGGAGGGAGGGAGTCGCACAGTTTGGAGACTGAGGGAGGGAGGGAGTCCCACAGTTTGGAGGCTGAGGGAGGGAGGGAGTCCCACAGTTTGGAGGCTGAGAGAGGGAGGCATTCCCACAGTTTGGAGGCTGATGGAGGGAGTCCCACAGTTTGGAGGCTGAGGGAATGAGGGAGTCCCACAGTTTGGAGGCTGAGGGAGGGAGTCCCACAGTTTGGATGCTGAGGGAGGGAGTCCCACAGATTGGAGGCTGAGGGAAGGAGGGAGTCCCACAGTTTGGAGGCTGAGGGAGGGAGGGAGTCTCACAGTTTGGAGGCTGAGGGAGGGAGAGATTCCCACAGTTTGGAGGCTGAGGGAGGGAGGGAGTTCCACAGTTTGGAGGCTGAGGGAGGAAGGCAGTCCCACAGTTTGGAGGCTGAGGGAGGGAGTCTCACAGTTTGGAGGCTGAGTGAGGGAGTGTCACAGTTTGAAGACTGAGGGAGGGAAGGAGGAGTCCCACAGTTTGGAGGCTGATGGAGGGAGGGAATCCCACAGTTTGGAGGCTGAGGGAGGGAGGGAGTCCCACAGTTTGGATGCTGAGGGAGGGAGTCCCACAGATTGGAGGCTGAGGGAAGGAGGGAGTCCCACAGTTTGGAGACTGAGGGAGGGAGGGAGTCCCACAGTTTGGAGACTGAGGGAGGGAGGGAGTCCCACAGTTTGGAGACGGAGGGAGGGAGGGAGTCCCACAGTTTGGAGACGGAGGGAGGGAATCCCACAGTTCGGAGACTGAGGGAGGGAGGGAGTCCCACAGTTTGGAGACTGAGGGAGGGAGGGAGTCCCACAGTTTGGAGACGGAGGGAGGGAGGGAGTCCCACAGTTTGGAGAATGAGGGAGAGAGGAATTCCCAAAGTTTGGAGGCTGAGGGAGGGAGGGAGTCACACAGATGGAGGCTGAGGGAGGGAGGGAGTCCCACAGTTTGGATGCTGAGGGAGGGAGGGAGTCCCACAGTCTGGACGCTGAGGGAGGGAGGGAATCCCACAGTTTGGAGGCTGAGGGAGGGAGTCTCACAGTTTGGAGGCTGAGTGAGGGAGTCCCACAGTTTGGAGGCTGAGGGAGGGAGGGAGTCCCACATTTTGGAGGCTGAGGGAAGTTGGGAGTCTCACAGTTTGGAGGCTGAGGGAGGGAGTCCCACAGTTTGGAGACTGACTGTAAGTCACTCCCGGATATCTGTTATCCTATATATAGACCACCCCGAACACCTCGACTATATTCCAGTCTGTAACTCTGTCCTGCATATCCCATTCTCGAGAGTTGAAGTGTGGGATTTCCCCTTCAGTTTCTGTTTCACAATGTTGGTGATTTCTCTCTTCATTTCGATGGCGATTTTATCCAGTACTGGTTGTGCTAAAAAGAATGAGTCTGTTGAATATGAGGAGCTGTGCAGTTTACAAGCAGATATTGGGACTGGAAAACCCATCAATTTCGGGAATGAGGTAGGGAGTCCCACGGTTTGGAGGCTGAGGGAGGGAGGGAGTCCCACGGTTTGGAGACTGAGGGAGGGAGGGAGTCCCACAGTTTGGAGGCTGAGGGAGGGAGGGAGTCCAAAAGTTTGGAGACTGAGGGAGGGAGGGAGTCCCACAGTTTGGAGGCTGAGGGAGGGAGGGAGTCCCACAGTTTGGAAGCTGAGGGAGGGAGTCTCACAGTTTGGAGGCTGATGGAGGGAGTCCCACAGTTTGGAGGCTGATGGAATGAGGGAGTCCCACAGTTTGGAGGCTGAGGGAGGGAGGGAGTCCCACGGTTTGGAGACTGAGGGAGGGCGGGAGTCCCACGGTTTGGAGGCTGAGGGAGGGAGGGAGTCCCACAGTTTGGAGGCTGAGGGAGGGAGGAAGTCCCACAGTTTGGAGGCTGAGGGAGGGAGGGAGTCCCACAGTTTGGAGGCTGAGGGAGGGAGGGAGTCCAACAGTTTGGAGACTGAGGGAGGGAGGGAGACCCACAGTTTGGAAGCTAAGGGAGGGAGTCTCACAGTTTGGAGGCTGAGGGAATGAGGGAGTCCCACAGTTTGGAGGCTGAGGGAGGGAGTCCCACAGTTTGGAGGCTGAGGGAATGAGGGAGTCCCACAGTTTGAAGGCTGAGGGAGGGAGTCCCACAGTTTGGAGGCTGAGGGAATGAGGGAGTCCCACAGTTTGGAGGCTGAGGGAGTGAGGGAATCCCACAGTTTGGAGGCTGAGGGAGGGAGTCTCACAGTTTGGAGGCTGATGGAGGGAGTCCCACAGTTTGGAGGCTGTGGGAGGGAGGGAGTCCCACAGTTTGGAGGCTGAGTTAGGGAGTCCCACAGTTTGGATGCTGAGGGAGGGAGGGAGTCCCACAGATTGGAGGCTGAGGGAGGGAGGGAGTCCCACAGTTTGGAGGCTGAGGGAGGGAGTCCCACAGTTTGGAGGCTGATGGAGGGAGGGAGTCACACAGTTTGGAGGCTGAGGGAGGGAGGGAGTCCCACAGTTTGGAGGCTGAGGGAGGGCGGGAGTCCCACAGTTTGGAGGCTGAGGGAGGGAGGGAGTCCCACAGTTTGGAGGCTGAGGGAGGGAGGGAGTCCCACAGTTTGGAGGCTGAGGGAGGGAGGGAGTCCCACAGTTTGGAGACTGAGGGAGGGAGGGATTCCCAAAGTTTGGAGGCTGAGGGAGGGAGGGAGTCCCACAGTTTGGAGGCTGTGGGAATGAGGGAGTCCCACAGTTTGGAGGCTGAGGTAGGGAGGGAGTCCCACAGTTTGGATGCTGAGGGAGGGAGGGAGTCCCACAGATTGGAGGCTGAGGGAGGGAGGGAGTCCCACAGTTTGGAGGCTGAGGGAGGGAGTCCCACAGTTTGGAGGCTGATGGAGGGAGGGAGTCACACAGTTTGGAGGCTGAGGGAGGGAGGGAGTCCCACAGTTTGGAGGCTGAGGGAGGGCGGGAGTCCCACAGTTTGGAGGCTGAGGGAGGGAGGGAGTCCCACAGTTTGGAGACTGAGGGAGGGAGGGAGTCCCACAGTTTGGAGGCTGAGGGAGGGAGGGAGTCCCACAGTTTGGAGACTGAGGGAGGGAGGGATTCCCAAAGTTTGGAGGCTGAGGGAGGGAGGGAGTCCCACAGTTTGGAGGCTGAGGGAGGGAGGGAGTCCCACAGTTTGGAGGATGAGGGAGGGAGGGAGTCCCACAGTTTGGAGGATGAGGGAGGGAGGGAGTCCCACAGTTTGGAGGCTGAGGGAGGGAGGGAGTCCCACAGTTTGGAGGCTGAGGGAGGGAGGGAGTCCCACAGTTTGGAGGATGAGGGAGGGAGGGAGTCCCACAGTTTGGAGGCTGAGGGAGGGAGGGTGTCCCACAGTTTGGAGGATGAGGGAGGGAGGGAGTCCCACAGTTTGGAGGCTGAGGGAGGGAGGGAGTCACACAGTTTGGAGGCTGAGGGAGGGAGGGAGTCCCACAGTTTGGAGGCTGAGGGAGGGAGGGAGTCCCACAGTTTGGTGGCTGAGGGAGGGAGGGAGTCCCACAGTTTGGAGGCTGAGGGAGGGAGGGAGGGAGTCCCACATTTTGGAGACCGAGGGAGGGAGGGAGTCCCACAGTTTGGAGACCGAGGGAGGGAGGGAGTCCCACAGTTTGGAGGCTGAGGGAGGGAGGGTGGGTGTCCAGGGAGGGAGGTGTCCGCGGAGGGAGTGTGTTTGGGAGGGAGTTAGGGTGTCCCTGGTTGGGGGGTGGGGTAGTTAGTCCTGGTGGGGTGGGATTCCGGGGAGGGTGGGAGTCCCGAATCGACCGGCCCTCGGCTCGGGGATGGGGATCTCGGCCTTACCCATCTGGCTGTACCGAGTGTATTCGTCAATGAGCTGCCTGACGTAGCTGGTCCCGGCTCGCAGGTCAGACCCCCGGGCGTGGTCGGGCAGGTAGTCCAGCAGCAGCTCGTCCAGCAGCTCCTTGGTGGCCGGGGAGCACAGCAGGCAGGCCCGAGACCGGCCCGCCAGGTCCAGGCCCAGGCCCATCCAGAGGAGCAGCAGCAGCCGCAGGGCCCAGCGGAGTGGGAGAGGCCTAGCGGTCATGGTCCCGCAGTGACCCTCGGCCTGGGCCTGGCGTTGGGTGGTGTGTGGGTGGGGCGGGTGGGGGGGGGGGGGTGGGGTGTTGACATCACAGAGGCCTCTATGCGCCCCGCCCACCTCAGTGACCTCACAAAGGGAGGGCACGGCCTTGAAGGACAGGCCTCAGGCTTCCCCTCCAGGCGGGTAGGCCTCAGGCTTCCCCTCCAGGCGAGTAGGCCTCAGGCTTCCCCTCCAGGCGGGTAGGCCTCAGGCTTCCCCTCCAGGCGAGTAGGCCTCAGGCTTCCCCTCCAGGCGGGTAGGCCTCAGGCTTCCCCTCCAGGCGAGTAGGCCTCAGGCTTCCCCTCCAGGCGAGTAGGCCTCAGGCTTCCCCTCCAGGCGAGTAGGCCTCAGGCTTCCCCTCCAGGCGGGTAGGCCTCAGGCTTCCCCTCCAGGCGAGTAAACCTCAGGCTTCCCCACAGGCGAGCAGGCCTCAGGCTTCCCCGCAGGCGGATAGGCCTCGGGCTTCCCCGCAGGCGGGTAGGCCTCAGGCTTCCCCTCCAGGCTAGTAGGCCTCATGTTTCCCCGCAGGCAGGTAGGCCTCAGGCTTCCCCTCCAGGCTAGTAGGCCTCATGTTTCCCCGCAGGCGGGTAGGCCTCAGGCTTCCACACCGGCTGGTAGGCCTCAGGCTTCCCCACAGGTGCGTAGGCCTCAGGCTTCCCCTCCGGCGGGCAGGCCTCAGGCTTCCCCGCAGTGCGGTAGGCCTCAGCCTTCCCATTCGCGGGTAGGCCTCAGGCTTCCCCTCCGCGGGTAGGCCTCAGGCTTCCCCGCAGGCGGGTAGGACTCAGGCTTCCCCGCAGGCGGGTAAGACTCAGGCTTCCCCGCAGGGCGGTGGGCCTCAGTGCACCGAACCCGCAGCCCAAGGGCCTCTCGCATCGGCCGGAGGGCGAGTAATCGCCTCAATCTTCCTCACTGAAGGTTTAACTGAGGAGGTTTATTATTGATCATCGAGGGCACTGTCGGCTCCTCGGGGTCTCGATTAATACACTCTGGCGCCGGTTACATGGAGGCGCCATATAGAATTATGCTGTACACACATATATAGAGTTACATAGTCCAGGCTGTCACCGCGTGTCCGACCGTATCATGAACCCACCAACGTTTTCGTATAGAGCGCCCTTCACTCGGTATCTCACCCCCGTGCTGTACCTGTCCTGGGAGTGTTTGATGGGGACAGTGTAGAGGGAGATTTACTCTGTATCTAACCCCGTGCTGTACCTGTCCTGGGAGTGTTTGATGGGGACAGTGTAGAGGGAGATTTACTCTGTATCTAACCCCGTGCTGTACCTGTCCTGGGAGTGTTTGATGGGGACAGTGTAGAGGGAGATTTACTCTGTATCTAACCCCGTGCTGTACCTGTCCTGGGAGTGTTTAATGGGGACTGTGTAGAGAAAGCTTTACTCTGTATCTAACCCCGTGCTGTACCTGTCCTGGGAGTGTTTGATGGGGACAGTGTAGAGGGAGATTTACTCTGTATCTAACCCCGTGCTTTACCTGTCCTGGGAGTGTTTGATGGGGACAGTGTAGAGGGAGATTTACTCTGTATCTAACCCCGTGCTGTACCTGTCCTGGGAGTGTTTAATGGGGACTGTGTAGAGAAAGCTTTACTCTGTATCTAACCCCGTGCTGTACCTGTCCTGGGAGTGTTTGATGGGGACAGTGTAGAGGGAGATTTACTCTGTATCTAACCCCGTGCTTTACCTGTCCTGGGAGTGTTTGATGGGGACGGTGTAGAGAGTGATTTACTCTGTATCTAACCCCGTGCTGTACCTGTCCTGGGAGTGTTTGATGGGGACAGTGTAGAGGGAGATTTACTCTGTATCTTATCCCGTGCTGTACCTGTCCTGGGAGTGTTTGATGGGGACGGTGTAGAGAGTGATTTACTCTGTATCTAACCCCGTGCTGTACCTGTCCTGGGAGTGTTTGATGGGGACAGTGTAGAGGGAGATTTACTCTGTATCTTATCCCGTGCTGTACCTGTCCTGGGAGTGTTTGATGGGGACAGTGTAGAGGGAGATTTACTCTGTATCTAACCCCGTGCTGTACCTGTCCTGTGAGTGTTTGATGGGGACAGTGTA